>NC_052481.1:1590618-1722835 GCF_009730915.1 Dioscorea cayenensis subsp. rotundata | reverse complement strand
GTCGTTTAAAAAATAATGAAAACCCCTTCTTCGGTTCAAAAACAAACGAGAAGCTTCATAGGTCCGTGCTACTTTTCTCTCATCTTGTTCGGTGATGCCATTCTATCTCCACTTTCGATTGATTCTTTAATTCTTTTCATTCGTTTCATTGATTCTTTTAGGGTTTTCTTTCATTCCATGGGTTTAATTTTTTTGATTATTTGTAGTTTTTTTTAAATAATCTTGAATGTGAAGGGGGTCTTGATGTTTAGCATCAAAGAAAATGTTCGAAGAATAGAACGGGTGGTTTTTGAATTTTTTTTTGTTTGCTTCATTCTTGTATATTCTAGATTTGCTTTGCTTGTGAGTATGGATGTTTTTGATGGATTAAAGTAATTTTTTTTAAATGAAATTATAATCTTTGGCACAAGAGAACATGTTCTAAGAATAGAACTTGTGACTTGCTAATCGTTTGTTTGTTATATTTTTATGCATGTTAGCTTTGCTGGTTATAAAGTAGGGAAATTTTTGATGGATTATGGATTCTGTTTTAACAATTTTAAGCCTATGATTATAATTTCAGAGAATCGAACAAGTTGTTCATAAATCCTGTGTTTCACTATATTTTGCATAAGTAAACTTGCTTGAACGGTGCCAAACATTCAAAAACAGTGAACTGCTTGTTGTTAGCTTTGCTGGTTATAAAGTATACAATTGCTTGGATTAAATTACATGGTTGCTGATTGTTAGGTGGATTGTCTACCAAAAATGCTGTCATATTCACTTATCTCAAAAAGATTGAGACTTTTTTTTTATCTTTGCATTACTTGAATCCATAAGAAATTAAAACATATAAATAAAAATCAAAGGGAAAGTGATAGCAAGAGATAAGATAAAGTTTTTCCCTGTAAATATTTGATGGTTTTTCTTGTTTATATGTTCTCTATAATATCCTTATGTGAATAAAGTTGATTATTCATTTGACCATATCAGGGAACTTATGTTTTGATTTATACGTCTGATTATTTCATACCAATCTTCTGCATTGTCCAACTAATGATTGGTTCTATTGCTTTTTCTAGTTTCCTTGTTGATCCTCCAATTAATGTAACAGAGAATTGCAAATCAAACGATGCTCTCATCTTGCCCAATCTGCTCCACATGTTTTCCTAAGGGGCGAAATATCATAACTTGTATTACCTTTCGCTAAATTATCATATGTTGTATTACCTTTCTCTATTGCCACTTTCTATTTCATAACCAGACCGATTCATTTTGTTATACCTATCCAGAGTTAATTATTTTTTGGAACTCCTACAGGCATGTAAACAATCACTTTGTAGATGATGAACTTGAGCGGGACATGGAACTAGCAGAACAAATTGCATTAGCTCCACCCAGTCCTATACAAATGGCTGGCTCGTGGTATGTTATAATGATTTTTTGTTCTTGATTTAGATGTATAATGTTTATTACTTGAGTTTTCAGTTGTCATAAGCCAGCATCTTTCAGTTTAGAACGGTTATTGGTTAATATTTTGATGTTTGTATTTTTTATCAATATATATAGATCTTGGGGTTTAACCATCACTATTAATAGCTTTTTTTAAGGTTATAAACCAAATTACATTCTCCCTTTCAAACAAATTTCTCTTTGAATGGTTTTCCCTTTTTTACTATGAATTTTTTAATTTGATGATTTTTTGATGAGTACATTGATATGCTGAAATGTTCATTTTTTTTTCTTCGAATGCATTAGTGTTTCTCATGCACTCGTGCATGCCTGGAAACTTGATGGACACTATTTTCAATTGGTATATTTGTTAGATTATTTTTGTGGTATGACCTTCAATAGTACTTGTCCATTTGTTTTTGTATGTTAGTATGTAGGACCCAATCCTTATTGTCTTGTATTTTGTTACTTTTATTATGTGTCATTACTCAACGAGGAGAAAATGAATTTTCTCTTTAACCTAATATTGATCGCGGATGGAAATAATTTTCTTGTGCAGGACTTTAAAAATAGGGAAAAATGTTTATTTAAGCTTGAGTCAGGAAATACAGATGTTAAATGGTCAAAATATTCCAATTATTGGCTCTTCATTGTATATGCTGATATTTTCCTTTTTTAAGAAGAATTTGCCGCATGCTATTCCCAGGTTGAAGGAGTGACTCCTGAATCCGGCACTTTGAGGTTGAAGGCACATGATTATGGGGAACCTCTTCATCTACAGCTGGGCATATCTTCATTAGTTTCCTTGCAAATTAAAAGCACATTTTATAAAGTTGAAGGTGGTCTAATGACTTTATTGAGGAGGTGTCTGGAATTGGAAAAGGGTAGTTCAAAAAGTATCATAACAGGCCACATTGACCATTATCAGAGTTTGAAATCTGAAGATCGTGGATGGGGTTGTGGATGGCGCAATATTCAAATGTTAAGCTCCCACCTTTTGATGCAGAATCAAGAAGTGAGGGATGTTATGTTTGGAGGGTGTGGATTTGTTCCTGATATTCCATCACTCCAGAGGTGGCTGGAGATTGCTTGGAGAAAAGGTTTTGATTCAGATGGTTCAGAAACATTTTGTAATAAAATTTATGGCACTACGAAATGGATTGGAACCACTGAGTGTGCTGCACTCCTTCGTTCTTTTGGCCTTAGAGCAAGAGTTGTAGATTTTGATAGTTTGTCATCTCCATCACCATCGTTGTCCAATGTGAATCTTGGTGCGGAAAGGACGGAAATCATCAACACCCCAGAGATAAAAGGAAAGCAAAACAGGTTTATGGGCCACTTGACAAGTTTCTTATTCAAAGGAAGCTTAGTGCTTCTTCAGTGGGTGTCTTGTCATGTGAAAGTTCTCAGCATGTGCTTCATGCTGGTACCTTGATAGATGATGACTGCAATCAATATAATGGGGAGATTAAGAGCCATCATATCCTTGTTGATTGGGTCTGGAACTATTTTAACAGTGGACTTTCCAATGCACGTAATGATTCTAAAGGTGTTTTTGTCAGTGAAAGAACGTAAGCAATCCTTTTTCTGCCAAAGAAGTGACTGATAAACAGTACTAAATAGAGCACTGAAATGCTCTACATCTTTTATTACTTTTTCCCATTTGGGTTATATTCTTTTAATTGAATTCTATGTGGATTAGTCCTTTATACTTTCAATCCAATGGTCATTCAAGAACCATCATTGGAATCCAACGGCACAAGGGATTGCGAGACTTGCAAGATCAATATTTTCTTTTGGTTCTCGATCCTTCTGAGGTAACATGTGGTTATTCTGCTTTGTACAAGTGTTTTGCTAATTACTACTAGTGCCTTCCATTGCTGTCGAGGGCCCCTCAATTTACTGTACAGGCAGAAGGGGAATTGATATAACCCACTTCCTATAAGTGCATCAATGTTACATTAAGTTATAATGTCTGTACCTACAATGGGGAATTTTCCTTGCCTTCTCAATTGTTTCTATGACTATTACATTTTAGGATCTTGTGGATGCACACGTAATTCAACATGTGGCATTTGGACAAATGTTATCATTTTAACTGCCTTTGGATTGTGGATATTGTAAATATTTTTTTACTATATGAATGCATTAATTTTTGTTAAGCTTTTTATTAGACGAGTTCCCAGCCATAACATTTAATCATTGTTATTATTGAACTTCCAGACTTGAAGGGACCTGACTGCAATTCTGTATCTCACATCATCCTTAAATCTTTTGAGCATGGAATAGTTGACAACGTAGCCATTTGGCTTTTTGTTTAAATATAGAAACTCACCTTGTGCCCTGACCATTTAGTATCCAATCCAAAACATTTCTGCCCAAACACTTACGTGGTCCCATTCCTTGTATCTTTTTATTTAAATCCCATTCCAATCTATCACTTCTATCAGCATGAGTTTGTTCAAAACTTCTGATTTTCTGCATTGGATTTTGATGCCCAAGGGCAACGGACATATGGATGGAGATAATACATACCCTGTTGTTCTAAGCTTTAAACTATATCATGGTTTTGATTTCGATAAATGTTTAGTTTTGAATACTTTAGAATTATTCAGGAAAGGACTTTGAAAATCTCGGAGAACACGGGAGATACAAAAGACTTGGAATCTGAAATAACAGATAGTGTACAGAGTAGAACAATTCTATTCAATAGTATATAGTCATCAACATAGCACCCATGTATGTTATTGTTCTATCATATGCCACCCTCTCTACACTTTTTTCCCAATCACCTTTCCACATGCAAAACAAACCAATATTTTCTCCCGCTCACATTTAGTTTCAACCACCAGTTGATGAGCATGGCTGAGTTGCCAAATAAAGTCTGGGTCTGCCGAACTGGTTCCTTTTCTTTTTCGGATCTTGTTGCTTTTCTGTTAAGGAACTGCTTGTGTTAATACTGACACCTTTATGGCTTTGTTGTATTGCCAAAGAGAACAGAAGATTTGGAAAGGTCTCTCCAAGCTAGCAGTGGATGGCAAAGGTTGATAAAAAGAGGGGTGCATACCTTGAGAAAGCCACAGTACCAGGTTAGGTGAAACGGTTAAACTTATTAATACTAGTTGTACGAATAACTTAAGATCTCTTGTTTGCTTCAGCTGTGTTATGTTGATCATGGAATTGCCCATAAAGAGGAGATGGAGCAGCTCAAGGTTATTCATAGCATCTTAATTAAATTCTAAACGAAGTGGATATGGATATTATGAAGGTGTACCTCACACCAGGTGATTATTATTACATTGCAATTCTTTTAAAATCATACTAGTTATGCTGGCTGGAAGTCAACAAGGTAAAAGCACACCTTCATTTGATTACAATGTGAAGTACTTTCCTCACATGATTGTTGTGTTGAGGATTGTCTTGGCTTCATAATGTTAAAAGACCTCATTGGTCAACTGCACATGTTTGGCTATGGAGATTGAATAATTTCGAGTAGGCACTACCTGATTCTTCCATTAAGCTTTTGTGGTTACCCATCTCAATCACTTTTCCCTTATCCATCACTATGATCACGTCTGAATTGATCACTGTAGAAAGCCTGTGTGCGACTGTAATTTGGGTTGCCTTAGCTTGTTGGTTACCTTTCCTCCTTTCCTGTGGTCTTAATGCATTCATGACTGACCTTTCTGTTTCTCCATCAAGTGCACTGGTAGCTTCATCTAGCAGCAAAACAGCAGGTCTCTTCACAAGAGCTCGTGCGATGGCTACTCTTTGCTTTTGTCCACCAGAAAGTTGGCAGCCCTTTTCTCCCACCAAAGTATCATATCCTTGAGGCAAGTTGGTAATGAAATGGTGAATATTTGCTTCAATTGCAGCTTTAACTATTTCAGTTTCTGAAGCACTCTCATTACCATAGCATATATTTTCTCTAATTGAAGAACGAAATAGAGGAGGTTCTTGTTGCACCAACCCTATCTGTTTTCTCAACCACCTCAGGTTGTATGCTTTTATATCTATCATGTCGATAGAAATTTTTCCTTTGGAAGGGTCATAGAACCTCAATGTAAGTGCCAGAATAGAGGACTTGCACTGCCCGCTTGGCCCAACTATGGCAACTCTTTGTCCAGCTTCAATAGTTAAACTGAAGTTACTTAGTACAAGCTGTTCTGGTCTTGTTGGATAGTTGAAGCTGACATGTTCAAATTCAATCCTGCCTTCAATTTGTTCATTGTCTGGAATATCTGGGATGTCTGGTGCAATTTGGGTTTCACGGTCAAGGATCTGGAAAACAGGTTTGAGTATGTTAATGGCAGACATGACCATGGGGATCAAGGTCCATAGCTCAGTGATTGATGGAACTGTCAGTGAAAAAATCTGATACGATCTTATTCCATCCTTAAATGTTGCTTGTTCCTTCTTAACCAAAACTGTGGTGTACCACAAGGCAACAGCATGCGCAATATTCCATAAGCAAAGTGACACCCCTTGAATGATCCCATATTTAACACTCTCTATCCTGCTAATTTTCATTGGCTCTTTTACTGCTACCTTGGCTTTAGCTAGTATTTGCTCCTCATAGACGAAGGAAGCTATTGTTCTGATATTGCTAGCTGATTCTGAAGTGAGAGCTGTAAGTTCTTGGTGCGCAACACTAGCATTTGCTGAAAAGCCTTTTGCTGATTTTGCTTGTACCAGACCACCTATGAAGTGACAAGGCATAACCGCCCAAGCTACTAATGCCATTCTCCAGTTAACTATTATACTTACAGTGGTTGCTATTAAAATAGAAGAGACGCACTGAACGATCACAGACATCCGGTCAGATATAATCGTTTTGATCATGGAAGTATCGCTGATAATTTTTGAAGTAACACGTGCCGCAGCATTTTCAGGTTTTTCAAACCAAGCTAGCTCGTTACGAAGTACAGCTGTAAAGATATTGGAGAAATAAATCCTATTAGTACCATTGACATTTGAAATATCAAGCCCTTTAAACTACCCAAATCAATATTGTGGCAGTTCTTCATATGCTAAGTTGTTACAAAAATGAGTACATCTTTCAATTGTTTTGTTAGAAATTGAAGCTAAAAGAGCACTATTGGTGGGCATGCAGTTTATTTCAAAGTATTTGTTAAAAATTTTATGGCTAAATGTAGAAAATTATTGTTATTTTTGGTAGTATCAGTTGCCTTGTTCATGGATTTCATCATAGTGTATATGGAAGTTTAGGTTATGCACCAATAGTTGTATTTGCTGATGATATCTATTGTAAAATCAAGTGGAGTTTCTTTCCTCTGATTTTTCTGTAAGTCCTCATTTTTTAAATTCTCAGTTTGTTTTTCAATGCAAGCAGATCACTTGTTTTTCTGGGTCTTTTGAAAATTTCATCATCTTATGTCTTCAAGGTTTGTTTCCATGATGTAATCTTTAGGAACATGCGCTACATAAATGTTTTAGTTCAACATTTTTTAGAGCAGGATATAATTTATTGATATTTCTCTTCCATTTAGGTCATGGTTGGATGATGAGTTGGTATTTGTTCTCTAATTGTCAAAGTATGTCTGTATTATGTAATACTGAATGGCCGAAACAAAGGGCAGTATGTTAAAATTAGATGATTTACCTGAAAATAGAGATTCCCGAAGGTTTTTCATGGCCGTCTCGCCTATGATTGTGTAGAAGTAATGTTGCAAAATATGGCTAAACAACGTAAGCAGTCCGATCAGAGAGAACATTCCTGAATACCACCCTACTTTCCTTGTTGGATCATGTTCATAGTATGCTACTCCTATTGTGATTATAAAAAATCCAAATAATGGCTTAGAAATACCAGATAGAGCTGCAGCACAAGAACCTATAGCAATGTTAAGAAGGTCGATTTTTTTTAAGTTAAACCAAATTCTGAAGAAAGTAGTATCTGTTCTTTTCTTGTACATCTTTCCTTTGGCAACTTCCTGAGCAAGGCTTCTGATTCCATAGACTGTTCAATATTCTTATTGTATTGTGCTGAAGTCTTCTGGCTGGAATCTTGCCCTTCATTGATAAAAATTTATGACCCTGTTAACATTATTGATGTTTTTCAACCAAATTATTTATATTTGTACACAATGATTGAAATCAGAATCTATGTTCTATAATTCCCTGAGTTTGAACCAAATACCTGCAATGTTTTGTATACAGATTTAAGCATACACATCATGTCATTTTTCTGTGATTTGATCTTTAATATATTCTTCATCATTAGGAACTTTTGGCAAAAATAAGTTGCTTTTGCCTTTTTCCTAGGATTCTACATTTTGGTGCATTTGTGTTGTGAATATTGTCAGCTAGTTTTTCATTATATATATGGCACTTGCTTAGCGCTTAAGAATTGATGACAACTGTATGTAGTTCAAATTATTAATTTGGTGTTCCCCCTTGATTTTGATTGTGGGATTCTTACACTGACGTATCATAGCTGTTAAAATGTTCCCTATAGATTTTGTAAAATTATAATTCTTTTCATATTGATTAAATTGTGATGTCAAAAGAATCAATTGCTCAGCCGTATGAGGATGAAACTCAAGTGTGGTTCTAAGGAAAGGAGTTTACTTGCCTATGGCTTTTATATAAGTGGTATGCATACCTGGAGTTTCTCTCTTTAAAATTTGTTGGATTTTGAGCTTCAAATAAATTGCTGTAAAATTTGCTGTTCTCTAGCAATTCATGATGAGTTCCACTTTGTGCTACTTTTCCATTCTCAAGCACCACAATTATATCTGAGTTGATCATTGTTGACATTCTATGGGCAATTAAAATTACTGTCCTTCCTTGCATTGCTTTCTCAAGAGCATCTTGAACCAACTTCTCTGACTCTGAATCAAGTGCGCTTGTTGCCTCATCAAGTAGAAGAATTGGTGGATCTTTTAGCATTGCCCTTGCTATGGCTATTCTTTGTCTTTGTCCTCCTGATAATTGCAGTCCTCTCTCTCCTACCTGAGTTGCAATTACCATGTCAGCTGAATTACATAGATGGATAAACCATTAAATAGTGAGTTATATTGAAGATTATAGGCAGTGAATAATTTGACACTTTTGTATCATCGAGTGTTTTTTTTTTATCTCAAGTATGTACTTAGAAGAAGAAAATCATCATGCAATATCCATATATGCTTGCTTCCTACAGTGAGTCATTCATCATTCAAATTATTTTTTGCTTATTTGGTTCTAATGTTCTTTGAATGAATGCTTGAAAGTAGAGCTGAATTTGCAAAGTCATATCAGTTGATGATTTCATCTTTTAAATTCAATATGCTTAACTGTATTGCCACTGACTATCTGGTATTAACCAAATTTTTTACCTCTGTTGAATACTGATTTGGAAGTTGAGATATGAATAAGTGTATATTAGCTGTTAATGCTGCTTGAGCAATCTGGTCATCACTTGCATCCAGGTTTCCGACCTTCAAGTTGTCCTTAATAGTGCCTGTGAAGAGGGATGGCTCTTGAGAAACTGCTGCTATGTTCCTTCTCAGGAATCTTAGGTCAAGATCCTTGATGTTATAACCATCAACGAAAACTCCACCTGTGAAATTGTCTAGCATCAGACCTCAAAACTCCACATAAAGACATTTGTCTATGAACATACGAACATTAGCCATTAGAACCTTCTTATGTTAATCAAGTTTTTAATCACTACTTACATTTCTTGTTGATTCCTGCTAGAGTAGGGTACTAATAAATATCTACAAACTTTTGTTGTTTGTGGTAAGATAAGATTTTGTAGTTTTAAGACATGTAAAATGCAGCTAACCTGATAAGGGATCATAGAACCGTTCAAGTAGAGAAATTACAGTGCTTTTTCCACATCCACTGCTACCCACCAGCGCAACAACTCTTCCTGTTGGTATGTACAATGAGAGTCCTTGAAGGATGAGCTTATCCTTGCGGGATGGATAGGCAAAATAGACATCTTTTATTTCAATGTCTCCTACAATCTTCCCTGGTTTTTGTCCTTTTGTGTCATGACAAATACCTGGTCTCCTGTTGATTATTTGAAATACTTCATGTTCTGCAGATTTGGCCTGACGAAAGACCTGAAGATCTGGAGCTGCATAAGTGATCGATCTGCAATTTTATTTTAGCAAGATTCAGATGCATGGTAATTTACACTGGTTACAAATGAAAAATTGATTTTGGGACAAGTACATTGCTCCAAAGAGGATGCTCATTACTGCAGCTAATGTCTCACCCCCTTGAGATTTATGTGCTGATACTGCAACTGCACCCACCCAAACAATCAATGCCCATGAGCAGAATGTCACTACTTGAAACAGGCCCATTCCAATTCCTTTTATTATCGCCTCTTTCTTGCACATCGTGTATTGCTTCTCCATGAACATGGCAAAGGACTTGGTCACGCTATTTTCGCCAACAAAGGAGAAAACTGTCTTGATTTGAGTTAATGTCTGTATGCATGAATGTTTCAAAACGTTAGGTGCTTCATGATGAAATATAAATTCCTATAAGAACCAATTTTCTCTGGGGAACACTACACTTTGATGTGTTCACCTGTCACTGAAGGGTTCATAGTTTTCTTATATACGAATATGATGATTGAGGACATTTTGTTTTAAGCTGTAAGTACCTCTTCTACCATGGTTGTCACTTCGGACAGATACTTCATTCTTGTTGCTGAAATCTTATTCATCTTAGCAGTACATGTACCTCCAACAGCAAGGACCAGGGGCACTACAATCAAAGTGAGCATGGCTACTTGCCAGCAGCAGATAAAAGCAATGATGATTCCAACAAATAAAGTCGAGAAGCTCGAGATGAAATGGCCCAACTACAAAAAGTTAAGCATATCAGTTCTCTATAATATTTAGAAGGTAATTTCTTCTTCTTCTTCATTATTTATTTATTTATTTTTTTGTACTTGAGATAATGCTCACCAAGTTGGAGTTCATGATTAGTTCTATTGCATAGTAAATAGCTCACCTTCTCACCAATTGCATCTTGTATGATGCTCATATTGCTTGTTACTCCAGTGATTATTTTGCCCATGGTCAATTCAGTATCAAAAGCTTCTATATCTTGACTTAGAACTGCCCTTAGAAATGCTAATCTCAAACGTGCTAATTGTCGTTCACTTGTGTACATCCATGATGATATTTCTGCAATGTTCATGTTTGTCATGTTAAAGCTTCCACATGCACAAAATTCTAATAAAATTAATGAGAGAAGATAACAAGCAAAAATTGTTTCTCAGAGATAACTGAATGCTATTTATTATGTCTCTCATGTCTTCTTTATTTCTTCTTCTGTTTTTTACAATTATATTAATTATATAAAAAAATATTAGTGCTAATGTTTAATAGACATGACCATCAACATTAATTGCTAGTGCTGACTTAGTAATTTTAATATATATTATAGATTATAGATGGAGTGTGACAGAGACTTATCGCATGAATAAATTTTAAAATAAAAAAGGGGAAGCTTAGATGATTTTTAGAGCAAACCTTGTAAAAAAAACTCTGAGAATTTTGTTCTATTTTTATTCAAAAAATTATTTTGAGCACAAGAAGAGAAAATATATCTGTATAAAAATTATTTCTCTATGTAATTATATAATAGATTTATTATGACCCAATACTATAAGTTTATTATAAAATAATACTTGTTCTAATGACTCATATGTCCTTTTATATACATATACTCTAGATTCGAAGAAGGTGAAGTAAAAAATTTCAGTATTGACTATTGAATTCAACCTCAATTTGTTTTTTTTTTATCTTTTTTAGTGTTGAGATGGATTCTATATAACTAAACAAATCATCTAATGCACTAATAGAGTGATAATAGAAAGACGATTCTATATAACAATCGTCACTCTGCAAAATTATTTGTCATTTTTTGTATTTTCTACTTTTATAGACTTGTCAAAAATGTTTAATCCGTGTTAGTAGCTGTATTGCATTTTAATTTTGTCATCATTAGCTGGTCATAATCCATGTTTAATTATTATCTTTGTAGCTATGTTCTTAGATATTTGTATAAGTTCTTATTTTACTTAATATATATTTTAGTTGGTTAATTCACTTTTCCTCACACACACACATATATATTTCTTATAAAAAAAATATAAGAATGAGATTTAAGGCCCAAGCCCACTCAAAAGATTAAATCAAGAAAGCCCAAGAGAGATCACAAAGTCCTGGTTTTTATACTCGTTTAATCAAGGTCCGACCCGCAGATCTTCCGGATTTTGGATCCGTTGTAAAAGATCCTACCCACATGATGGATGCAAATAATCAAGAGATGATTGAGATATTTCAGATCATGTACCCTTTTTGCGCATGATCCGACCTGCATCGACAATATATAGATTGGCTTAAGACAATTGTGCTCTTTTCAATTTAAGCTTTGTTTGTAGTGACTTTTAATAGAAGTGTTTTTTTTTAATTCTATTGAAATATGTTTTTTTAAAAAAATGCTTTTCAGAATAAGTTAAGCATTTTTTTAGTATTTTATATTTGGATAGAGAAGTGCTTTTATATATGTGAAGTTGTTTGGATGTGGATTTGTAAAAAGCACTTTTGGAGATGACAAATTACAAAAATGAGCATTTATTGACTTTTTCATTAAGTTATTATTATATATTGATATTAATAGTGATAATGATTAATGACTATTGTTATGATAATAATAATAACTTAATGTATTATAATTATAATTATAATTACAATTACAATTACAATTATAATATTAATTATATAATAATAATTATAATTGTAATATATTAAGCTAATAATAATTACTTAATGTATCATAATTATAATTGCAATTATAATTAGTGAAAATTGCCAAAAAAACCCCCTAAGTTTGCCATATTGTCAAAAAAACTCCCTAATTTTACAATCCCCAAAACCCCCTTCTTTTTACACTCCATGATTTTGAAACCCCCAAAGTATGTAACGGTGGTTAACGGAGTGATTTTTAAATTTTATGATGACGTAAAAAAAGTCGTGCTGACCCTTTTCTTGCTGTGAGAGGAGTGAGTTTCTGGGCTCTATTTGAGTCTTTGTCTCTCTCAACTCGCGTCTCCAGCCATTTTTGCACATCCTATGTAAAATTTAGATTTTCCCTTTCCACCGGTGTCTCGAAGGAGAAGTCCCGCGCAAGTATTCGGCATTTTATCAGTTTGCAATCTAAGGTATTGATTATGGTTTTATGTTAACTATTCTGTTACAAAAAAATATTTTTCGGTTTTGTTTTGTGATTTTGCTTTTATAGAAAGTCATTGAAGCCTGTAGGGGGATTTATCGGCTGGGGTTTTGTTAGTCTGCATGGAGATTTCTCAGCTAGAGTTTTGTTTTGTTTTACATTTTCGTCTGTGTACACGATCGAAATAGTTTTTAGATTGTTGTGATTTGTGTAATGTTTATAATGTACGTTTCCTCTTTTAATTGATATGGTTGTGGTTATACAAATGAGGTCTCCGTTTAAAAAATGAGCTTTTACCGTTTAAGTTTTGTCGTTTCCGTTTAAATATTGGCATCCCTATTTAATAATATAGGTCTCTGTTTAACAAGAGATATCACTGTTTAATAATTGAGAGTTTACCGTTTAATAACTTATATTTCCGCTTAACAATTTGTGAATACGGCTGGCTAAATGTCTTTCATTATTGTCGCAGAGCTTATGATTATGGCGGTCGATCTAGTTAATGGGCGATGCTACTTGACACCCGTGAGTGGAGACCGTGGTCGAATTGAAAGTTCACATGATCCTCGACATCGGGAGATCATCAGAAGGACACCGTTTTGCGATATTCTCGAGTTGGAAGTCGTATTCCAAGAGCGGGCCCTTCTTGATTCTCTGTTGTAAAGGTACGATAGCCGCACCAATAAATTCAGGATCGGGGAAAACATGCTGACTTTTAGGCCTGAAGATGTGACCCTCGTGCTTGGTCTGCGTTGTGATGGAGACGCAGTCGTGTTTCAGAAGAAGAAAACACGCTCAGCTTTTGAAGAGAGGTATTTATCCAAAACCTACGAGAGACACAGAGACTCCATCAGGAGCACTCTTTAGCAACTCGTTGGACAGATAGGAGAAGAAAATTTTGCGAAACTACTGATGGTGTACCTCATGGGTACAATCCTCTTCCCAAATACCTCCTGCTTGGTTCCTAACTGGATCGTTGATTATGTTGATGATCTACCTGGTATGGGGCTATACGCATGAGCGCAGGCGACGCACAAGTGGCTTATGGAGGACATTCCATAAGCAGCCGCTCGAGTGCAAGCTAGATGCGCGGGGAAGAAGACCAACACAGGGTATTCAAGGGTTGCACGGTCGCGTTTAACATTTGGTTTTACGAGCTGACCGAAACCGGAAGGAAAGTCCGTTTCTGCAAGATCTCAAGGATGCTGTGCTACGGTGAAAATACTTACCGGAAGCAAGCGACGATAGAAACCAGTTTGTCATCTCTCGAAGGAAAAGAGGTAATAAATTATGAACAATGTGTTTAATAGTAGACATTAATGTTTAAACATATTATTTACCGTTTAACTTTGTTCATTTACCTTTAAAATGTATTCTTCAATGCTTAAAACTTTTGTTCTCTGTTTACGTTTATGCTATAATATTTAAATATATAAGTTCAATGTTTAACTATAGTTTTTATTGTTTAAACTTAATGATTTCGCTAAATTGTTTGGTTTACACATGTTAGTTTCCTGAGCTGGTTCCCGCGAATGCTGATGAAGATATATTTGTTCGGGCCAACCGTCGATTCGATGCTATTGCTCCGGAACCATTTGCTACGCGCACGCATTCCTCGACGCCAGAGAAGCCCTCCCCTACCCCGCCAGATTGCAACACCCCCACCGACGACAACATCGACAATCCCCCGATCGTGGTAGCGCCTAGACGGCACTAGGCGAGGATGTCACTATAACTCTTATGCAAGCTTGCTAGATATTGATGATCGAGTTTTCTCGGCTTGTTGCTCGGGTTGATGCATTGGAAGATCGGTCACAATCGACGGCGCCGTTCCTCCGAACAAATGAAGCACCCGGGACGGACGCGGCGTCGGAATTCAACGACAACGATATCATCGGGGAGGCCATTCGAAAACGGCCTCATTTGAAGAGGCTTGCGAAAAAGAGGAAAACCATAATGCCTCCGTCTCCACCACCGGCTGATGGTGTTACCGTTAATGACATAGCCGTCACGGTGGAGATCACAGATGATATTGCCATTGCCGCGGTTGATAAGATCAATGACTCTGTCATGAACCCGGTAAAACGGGTGGCTGACAGTGCGGTATTAAAGATAGACACAATCCCTGAAGAACAAGAACTAGCTAACATTGTGTCTCCCATTGATGTTGCCGTGGCCACAGTTGAGAAGGCCATTAACTTTATTGTCAACTAAATTATAGTCACGGTGGAACTAACGGCCGACAGTGCCGCATCGAAGGCAGACACAATCCCAAAACAACAAGAAGCATGTAAGGATATGTCTCCGCTTGATGTTGCCGTCGTGCCCGCATCGAAGGAAGATGATCTTGGTGCTAAACACAGACAACCGTCAATAACAGTACCACATGATGATCCCAAAACAGCTGTTGACGAGGGTCAAGGGAATGCCGCCGAAATGACGACGAGAGAGAAGATCAATGCCAATAAAAAAATTAGAAGAAGTTCGAAAAGTCTTTATTCCGAAGAAAAAAATATACGTTGGCCAATTGCGCCTCAACAAGTACGAACAGGAGTTGATAAAGATCTTCCTCAACTGCCCTATGGACAAGTAAGTTTGAAGTTTTTATGGTATTGTTTAAACTATTACATGTTACCATTTAAGTTATATATTTAACGTTTAACTATTCCAGATAGAATTTAAACTATTATATTTTACCATTTAATTTATATAGTTAACGTTTAAATATTCGACATAGAATTTAAACGGTTGATGTATCAGTTAAATATTTACAATATTGTTTATGTATCTCTGTTACCGTTTAACCGTAGCACTGTCGTGTGGAAGAATGACTGTCAGCCTCACACGGTCCAGGTTATTCGATTTACTTGAGGGGAAGGAGATGGTCGTAGACGATGTGATGGACGCTTTCGTATGTATAATCCAAAATTCACTGACGATAGTGCCATTCGTTATAAGAAGCGCCTGTCTATCACACGACCATTAGCGCTGTTTATGTCAATGCAGGAAGATGCACATGATACCACTATGGCTATGATCGGAGATGCTGCGCGCAACTTGAATGATGTTGAAATTGTCATCCTCTCGATAATTATGAATGACCACTTCCATGTCGTCATCCTTGACAATGACAAACAAGAATACAGACATTATTCTTCATGCCAAAGCAAGGAATACGATAAAGACGCGCTAGACATGGTAAGTGCTGTAATAATTTGTGTTTGAGTAATAGTATTTGGTAAATAACCGGTATTCTAATATCAACTTGTATACCTCCACAGCTGAACCTATTCGACTTTTGTATCGACATGGAGTTCGGCGAGTCGGCGATCGCAAAGTACCCACTTGTTTCATGACACTGAAACCCCACGACAAAAACAAGGAAGTGTCGACTGTGCCGTCTATGTGATGCGGTTTATCGAGCAGTTACTCGCAGATGAGAAGCTACGGCTACCGCAGATGGTCGTCCTTATCTGCGATTAAAGTATGTTTCCCGTATGCTTAAGGAGGGGAGGGCAACCGGCATCACTGCTAAAAGGGAGTGTTCGAAAGCGGGTTCATAGAATACGTTGTCTTAGTTTCAAATGTAAACCAGTTTAAATTCAATTCATTGTTTTCGAAGAACATGACAACTTTTGTCAATATAAATTTACATGTATCTATATTTATATACTTGACTCTTTTTTTAACATTCCAGTATCATTTTTTAACTTGCACTTTCATTGTTTAATTTTAAGTTTAATTGTTTAACTATCAATGTCATTGTTTAAATATCCATGTTACAGTTTAAGAAGAACTAGTCACTTGTAAAAATAACTATTTAACGTTTAAAATAATAATGTCTCTATTTAAATACATCTGTTTAAAAATGAAATGTTGGAACACAATTAAGTTTGTTTCTTTTTATAATGGCTAGTCGGCAACAGTTTTATTGCAAGATCTGCGATTGTGACCGGAGTCGTGGCAGCGGCTGCAACATAACTCACGGACCTCAAAGGCTTGTGACTCGATCCTCTTTCGCCTAGGACGCCCAGGTTGCCTTCTCGTCACATGTGGTCGTAGACACAGTTCATAATTTTCGTCCGTAGGCTTGTCATCGTCGGGTATGGGGAATATAGCTTCCTTATACGTCAGTTTGAAATTGTCGACGGTGAAGTAGCCGCTAATAAATTGATGAACGTTGGTGTCTGTCTGCATTATTGCAGCGCAAGCGTGTTTGCACGGGATACCATAAACTTGCCACCTGCGACATGAGTATGTTTTGATGGCAAGATCTATAGAGTAGCTACACTGGTCAATCAATTCATAACGATCATCGACACAATGACCGACACGAAGATTTTGGCTATCCTCCACAAGTATCTCCACCTTCGAATGTATGTCCGGGCACAAGTAGGTTTCCCATTTGTTCGCTTGCTCACGGCGGTTGCATAACATGCGCATCGACTTGAACCTGTACAGCGTACAACACAAATCTCAGACAAGATTAAGCGAAGACATTGATAGTTAAACATAAACACACTTTACTAAACAGTATTATCATAAATTAAACAATGATGTAGATGGTTAAACGCAGAGAAATATATTTGAATATTTATAAACTATTTAAAAGGATAATATGAATTCTTAAGTGAAAACGAACATTCGAATACTTTATGGAGTCGACCATCTTCGTTACTGGCAAATACCGAGCTTCTTTGATCCAAGCATTGAACGACTCCGCGACATTGGAATACATCTCACCCCAACGTTCGCCTCTGAATAGATAATTCGACCAATGTGCCATATCCGATTTATTAATCAACCAGTGATGGGCTTCGGGTGATGTGGCCTGCAGTTCATTCACGGTATCATTGAAATCTTTAGCCGTAGATGCCCACGCAATACAAAAGTATATAGACCAGTACTCCTCTCTCAATGCCTTCCCTAGTCTGACGTTGGCTTTCATGAAATTGGCCTCCAAGTGTCGAAGATAGTATGCATGTGGGGAAGAAGGGAAGACTCTCGCAATAGCGTTCACAAGGCCCTTGGACTTGTCCGAGACGAATGTAATTATCTCATGATAATCTCTTTCCTCATATAAAGCATCACCTAACTTGGATATGAACCAAGTCCAATTGGCATCGGTCTCATTGTTGACAATACCGAAGGCGACATAGAAGAAACCATTGTTTCCATCTTTTCCTATAGCACCCAGTAGAGTACCCCGATACTTTCCAAGGAGGTGGGTACCATCAGCAAACAACAGCGGCCTGTAAGCCTTCTTGAATCCGACAATACACGCTTTGAAAGAAAATTATGCACATTTAAATCACTCACCGTCTTTTTCCACAATCGTAATGCTGCCGGGGTTTGTCTCAACCACCTTATCCACGTACCAAAGCAACATATAGTAGCTGGAGATGTCATTGCCGTCGAGCACCACTCGGGCATGCTCTTTTCACAACCAAGCCTGCTTGTATGGAATGTGGACACCATGTTCCCGCAACATGTCATTCTGAATATCGATGGCTTTGTACAAGGGCCGATCTTTGAGTTTCTGAATCACCCGTGCGCTTACCCATTTTTTAGACGCTTTCGGGTGTGAGGCCGATCCCACTCCACCACTGCAAGTGTGTGACAGGTTCATTGTCTTTATTCTGAAAGTATTTTTATTATATTCATTTGATGCATAAATGCGCCATTGATAACCAACAGTAGCGCATTCCACAGTCACCCGGTGTTTCTCGTTCTTTATGAATTTGAAGTTGAAATTCCGTTTGATTGCAAAATTTTGAAGTGCGTCCCTAAAATGTTCAACGGCTTTAAAACGTTGTCCGATATCCAACGACAACACTTCAGAATGATCTGACGAGGAAGGAAGGCATCCCACACCGTCAGGTTCGCCATGGGGTTGACCGGGAGCGCTCGCAGAATCCGAATTCCTGCCAACACTTCAGTTTAAACGAAACCATCCATAAGTTAAACAGAGACATAACGTGCTTAAATGATAAAATCATAATTTAAACGTTAAGTCAAAGAGTTACACGATGAAGATAAAATTTAATTGCAAACAGAATATTTTTAAACAGAGACTGTCAAACTTAAACCGTAATGAACTTATACAACTAGATAAACATAAAAGAGAATAATCTTACAACTACAAAAACTCATTTTCAGTAGGATTCGACAATGCCACATCGTCTTTCTCCACAACAAGATCGACTATAGAGCATTTGAAGATCGAGTGAACGTGACACATCCGCTGGAATTCGATATTATTTTCTATTGGACAAGTCGTTTTATACCTGTCGGGTGTGATAAACTTCACGCTCACACGGGAAAACATCGAGACCCCATCGCTCACATATCTCAGTTAACACCGACTCCCAAGAAGTCAGCGCCGTGAACATTAGCAGTCTTCCCTCCCCGTTGTATCTAGCAATACCACAAAAACTATCCATAATATAACTACTGAACTCAAATCGAACAAACCAAATGAGAAGAAGAAGAAGAAGAAGAAGAAGAAGTAGATGATGTAAAGAGCCTTCTAAAATGTGTTTCACAAAAAAGTATGGAACTGTATCCATAAAGTCAGACATGATGTGATTGGGCGATATTTTTCCCACCATTTTAAAGGGTAAAAAAGGTATTTCATTACATGGACCCACTTGAAGTGACCGACAAGGGTTAATCCTTAGAGACAATCATTACTGGCTCCTTGGCTCGTAGTTCTTCTTCGTTTTCCACCATTGTCGCTTTCCACCATTGCCACTTTCCACCATTGTCTCGAAGTTTTTCTTCGCTTGTAAGGACGATGCTGCAGTGTGAAGTCCTTGCAAGCGACCGGTCGACTGCAAGCGAGAAGCGGCGGGAAGTAAACAAGTGATGATAGAAGCCAACCTGTCATCGCTCAAAGGAAAGTACTCCACTTATCATGATTCTCTATGTTTAAATATCAATCTTTAATGTTTAACAAATATGATTCAGTGTTTAACATATTGGTTCACTATTTAAAATCATTTTATATGGTTTAAACAAATATGTAAATCGTTTAAATATTATCATTTGACTGTTTAACAATATATATTATTATTTAAATTGAATGCTTTTACTGACATTGTGTTCACTGACAGCGCCTCCATAAAGAGAACACTTGAGCAGCTTGCTTGTTCACTGTTTAAATTGAATGCTATTACTGACATTATGTCGTTTAAACCAATATGTAAACCGTTTAAATATTTTGATTTAACTGTTTTAAAATATATGTGATTGTTTAAATTGAATGCTTTCTGCGACATCGTGTTGAAGATGGATATTTTTCCAAAAGATTGTGTTACAGGCATTCCATCAATCCTCTTGGGTACCTCATGGGTCTCTATTTAAACGTCAACCTTTTTACGTTAAAACAATTATATATATTCTTTAAACTATCGGTTCACTGTTTAAATAATTTGTATATAGATTCATTGTAAACAAACTTATTTGAGTGTCAACAAAATGTTAAACAAAACTGCGATGTTGTTTAACATTTTGTTTGTTTACAATACCCTTTTTTGTTTTGAAAAATGTTTAAATATCACAAGTTGACACTCAAATAAGTTCACACTCAGA
Source organism: Dioscorea cayenensis subsp. rotundata (assembly GCF_009730915.1). Lineage (NCBI taxonomy): Eukaryota > Viridiplantae > Streptophyta > Magnoliopsida > Dioscoreales > Dioscoreaceae > Dioscorea > Dioscorea cayenensis. The sequence goes on along the minus strand of NC_052481.1, from coordinate 1,702,603 downwards.
TACGTTTGCTTCATTTCAAATAAAATATTTACAACATTTACAACATCCACAACATTTACAATGCCTTCACGGACATCGGACACTTGCGAGTTTATCCTAGTTCGTCTATTAAGATTTCGGCTTTATTCAACAAGTATTTGTACATTCGAATGCTCCGCCGGTTGCATAACATGCGCATCATCTTGAACCTGCACAATGTAGAACACGAACAGTTTAAAAAAAGCAGTTAAATAGTTAACGAAGACAACAATATTTGCACAATAATGAATTTTTTTAAACGATGAGAACAATTCTCAAGTGATGAATATCAATTCGGTTTTAAAGTATGTGTCGTTGTCACCCTCTCCGGAGAATCCTCCGTAATCAAGCAATGCGTGAAAACTTTCTTGTCCTGATCAAGTCAAAAATGCCAGCTTAATTGCTTACCCATCATCCTCCGCATTCAAGCAATTAGGCGGGCTTTCTGACTTGAACAGAAAAAGAAAGTTTAACTTGTTGTGTGATCGATTCTCCAGAAGAGGATGATCACGACAAATCCTTTAAACGAATATCCTAGACACATGAAGATGAAACTCATCTGAGAAGAAGCAGAGAACGAGGAGGAGCGGGTGTTCAGGGGAAGTAGTCTTCCTTCTCATTTATGGTGTGAAGTCGGTAAGCCGTTTGACGCTTCAGATTCGAGAAAAAAATGGAAACGCACGGGGGACCGAGCTTTTCTCATTAACGAGATAGAATTTAATGCCGTTATTAATTCTTTTGCACGGGATACCATAAATTTGCCATTGGCCACCTGACAACATTCAGTTTAAACGGAACAGAAAATATTTTAAGCAGAGACATAAAAATATTTAAATGATACATTACAATGTTAAACCTTAATGCAAATAGTTAAATACTAACAAATAAATTAAACGAAGAAGACAATTGTTAAATATAAAAATAATATATTTAAACAGAGGCAGGCGACGTTAAACAGTAATTAACTTATACAACTAGATAAGTATAAAAGAAAAGAATCTTACAACGAGAAAAACTCATTTTCAGTGGGATTCGACAATCCCACAGTGTCTGTCTTGACAAGATCGATAATGGCACATCCGCTGGAAGTTAACCTCGTTTTCTATTGGACAAACCGTTTTATATCCATCGGGTATGATAAACTTCACTCTGACACGGGGAACATCAAGACCCAATCGCTCACGTATCTCAGCTAAGCTAACACCAATTCCGAAGGAGTCAGCGCCGTGAACAATAGCCCTCGAATCGAAGAAATTCTAACTTTATCAAGAAACTGGCAGAATTCAAATATAACAAACCAAATGAGGAGAATAAGAAAAGGAAGAAGAAGAAGATGTGATGAGTCTTCTAAACTTTGTTTGACAAACGGCAATAAAAAATACAAAATTGTATGTATAAAGATTGGATATGATGTGAGTGGCCGTTTTTTCCCACCATTTTCAAGGGCAAAAATGGAATTTCATAACATGATCGCATTTCAAGTGAACGGTAGGGGGTAAAAGGGGAGTTAAACAATAACGAAAGGGTTGTCCGGGGTTTGCCAAAATTGGAGGGCCTGTTTGGTAATTTTTGAAATTCACGAGGGGGTAAACAGTAATTTTCCCTTATAATTATAATTATAATATTAATATTAATTATTTAATAATTATTATTAGCGGAAATTGCCAAAAAAACCCTAAGTTTGCAATATTGCCAAAAACGCCCCCTTAATTTCGAAATCCCTAAAAACCTCTTCCTTTTAAACTCAATATTTTCCAAACCCCCAAACTATGTAACGGTGGTTAACGGAGTTATTTTTAAATTTTATGGACGAAATTGCCCTTTGCATGGGAAGTCGTGACATCTACAACATTTCGGTGGTTTGAGAGGAAGTAGGGTGTTTTTTTAGGGTAATCCCAAGAGACGAGTTTACTGGAGCCATATACTTGTTTTTTCTCAATCCGTGTCTTCGACTTTTCCCTTTCCAAAGTTGTCTCTATCCTCACATCCTCTGTAATTTCAGCTTGTTCCTTTCTATCGGTGTCTCGAAGAAGAAGTCTCGAGCAAGTATTCGACATTTCATCAGTTTGCAATCTAAAGTATTGATTATGGTTTTATGTTAACTATTCTGTTACAAAAAGAGATTTTTCGGTTTTGTTTTGTGGTTCTATTTTTATTGGAAGATATTGAAGTCTGCAGGGGGATTTCTCGGCTAGGGTTTTGTTTTTTTTTGTTTTTACATTTTCGTCTGTTTGCCCGATCGAAATAGTTTTTCAATTGTTATGATTTGTGTAATGTTTATAATGTATGTTTCCTCTTTCATTTGATATGGTTGCAGTTTTACAAATGAGGTTTACGTTTAAGAAATGAGAGGTTACCATTTAAATATTGTTGTCTCTGTTTAATAAATTAGGTATCTGTTTAACAAATCATATCTCTGTTTAAGAATTGAGAGGTTACCGTTTAAAAACCTTATATTTCCGCTTAAAATTTTGTGGATACTGCTGAATCGTTGAGCAACTTGTTCGATAAAGGGGAGAGGAAGAAAATTTTCCCAAATACCTCATGCTCGGTTCCAAATTGGATCGTTGATTATGTCGATGATCTACCTGGCATGGGGCGATACACATGGGCGCAGGCGACACACAAGTGGCTTATGGAGGACATTCCACAAGCAGCCGTTCGAGTGCAAGCTAGATGCGCGCGAAAGAAGACCAACACAGGGTATATTAAGGGTTGCTCGGTCGCACTGAACATTTGGTTTTACGAGTTGACCGGAACCGGAAAGAAAGTCCGTTTCGGAAAAACCCCAAGGATACTGTGCTACAGTGAAAATAGTTATCAGAAGCAAGCGACGATATAAACCAGTTTGTCATCTCTCGAATTAAAAGAGGTAATAAATCATGAACAATGTTTTTAACACCAATAGTTAATGTTTTACATATAGTATTTAGCGTATAACGATATATATTTTCCGTTTAAAATTATTCTTTAGAGTTTTAAAATTTTGTTTACCTTTTAAAAACATGCTATACTGTTTAAATATATAAGTTAAATGTTTAAATATATTTGTTATTGTTTAAATTTAATGATTTCGCTGAGATTGTTTGGTTTACATATGTTAGTTTCCTAATCTGATCCCGGCGATTGCTGATGAAGATATATTTGTTCGGGGCAACCGCGCGGGTGGATGCTATTGCTCCGGAACCACTTTTTCAAAGGCAAGATGAGAGGCCAACTTCTTCCGTGCGCGCTCGACGTCGTTCTCCTACTTCCAGCCTAACGCACGAACGCATTCCTCGACACCGGAGAAGCCATTCCCTACCCTGCCCGATTGCAACACCCTCCCACGACAACGACAGTCCCCCCAATCGCCATAGTCCCCCGACGGCACTAGGCAATGATGTCACTACAACTCTTCTACAGGCATGACAGATATTGATGACCTAGTTCTCTCGGCTTGTCGGTCGGGTTGAAGCTTTCGAAGGACGGTCACAATCGACTGCGCCGTCCCTCCAAACAAATGAAGCACCCGGGACGGATGAGGCATCGGAATGGTCATTCCAAGACGGCCACTTTTGAAGAGACATGCAAAAATGAGAAAAACAATAATGGCTGTGTGTCCACCACCAACTGACGATAAAACAACAGCAACACCATCGGCGACTAATGCTGTTATTGAGTCTGTCGCCGTTGATGACATGCCCGTCATGGTGAAGAAGATCGTAAATGATGTTGCCATTACAGTGATTGATAAGATTGTTGACTCTGTTGTCAACGAAATCCTCGTCACGGTGGAACCAGAGGTTGAAAGTGCGATATCAAAGGTGGACACTATCCCTGAAGAACAAGAATCAGCTAAGGGTGTGTCTCCCGTTGATGCTGTTGTTGTGACCGCAGCTGAGAAGATCGTTGACTCTGTTGTCAACGAAATCACGGCCACGGTGGAAGCAGCGGCCGACAATGCCGCATCGAAGCTAGACACAATCCCACAACAACAAGAAGCATGTAAGGATATGTCTGCAGTTGATATTGTACTCATACCCGCATCGAAGGATGATGTTGCTGGTGCTGAACGTCGACAACCGTCAACAACAGTGCCGCATGATGATCCCAAAACTAGCTGTTGATGAGGGACAAGGGAACACCACCGGAAAAACAACGAGAGATATGATCCTTGCCAACCAAAAATATGAAAAAGTTTGGAAAGACATTATTCTGAAAAGGAAAAAATACCTTGTACAATCGTGACTCAACAAATTTGACCAGGAGTTGATAAGGATCTTCCTCAACTGCTCTTGATGACTTCTCTTTAATATTTGAATTACTTTCCTAATATTCATGTCCATTTAATGAGAATGTCCTAGGATGAAAACAAATATTTAATGCAAGCTCTTTTTGCCAAGAAGAAATTTCAAGATGTATTCATACACTGACTTCTTATAAAGTCAAATTTAATTGTTTCTATATGAATTAATGTATTTATTTTGTTATGGTTCTGTAGGTACAACCTTGTGTAGGTTTATGGAGTGATAGATGTCAATCAAGGTTTGGAAGACGACATCTATTTATACTTGTTGGGTGTTTGCTCATATGCTTTGTAGTGAGTGTTGATGATATACCTTAAGAATACCTTCTTTCTATCTTATAGCGTATAGTTTTTGTTCACTCAGTTCGTTAAATATTATTTTTATTTCAGGTGCTTATCATAGGTTTCTCTTCAGATATTAGTTATGCTTTAGGGGATACAAAGAAGCATTGCCGGTAAAACATCACATTTTTTCACATATATATGTATATTATAACTTTTTTTATATAATTGAAGGTTTACAAGGTTTTATTTTGTAAATAATTAAACAGTGTTTACCATGGAAATCAGTAGGCAGCAGCTGTTGTCTATGTTGTAGGATTTTGGATTTTGAATTTCTCCAACAATACAGTGCAAGTGAGCTTGCTCATCCATCCCCTGTTTCCAGTTAGTTTTCAATGTTGATACACAAACTTAATTACATCTACATGTTATATGTATTTATATATATTGTAATTGATGACAGGGTCCGGCTCGCGCACTTATGGTGGATTAAATTTTTGAGAGGTTACTAAGGATTGGACTTGTTTCTTTAAGGTTAGCAAGTTTTGATTGGACAATGTCACAATGTGCAACAAACATTGATGCTAAAATTGAGTGATTGTTCTTGCTTTCATAGTAAAAATTAGAAATTAATCTACATTCTAGATTTCCGTTTAGTGTTTTATAGCTAATATATGAATGTTTACTTTGGATTATATATATATATATATATAGTGAGCAAATTGATTTAATTGTTCAATTTTGGTATGTACTTACCCATATTAACAATTGGAACTAGGGTTTATAGTTCATATAAAGTCACTGGTTCGACTTACCACTGGATTTGAGGCCTGACTTGGTCCAGCAACTTCATACCTTTGGTACAGAGAACATTGCATTTTGACTTGGAGAACATGAACCCAAGTTCCTATGTCAAAGCCTCTTTAATTTTATGTTTGCAAGGTTACTGATTTTTATTTTATAATGAGTTGTCTGTTCTTATTGAATCACAGGCAATTGGGAATTTATTTTGATTGTGTTGTGTTGTTGTTTAGTTTTTGTTGTGTTCTGCCTTTAGTTATGTAGTTTTGTTCATTTAATTCTTATGATGTGTATGTCCAATAATATGCAATTGCGGTTTTATTTTAATGGCGATGTGTGCTTGCATTTTAATTTTTGTATCTACTTACCCATGTTGACAACTGGAACTGTGGTTTATAGTTCATATAAAGTCACTCATTCGACTTGCCACTGGAATTGAGGCCTGGCCTGGTCCAGCAACGTCATACCTTTGGTACAGAGAACATTGCACTTTGACTTGGAGAACACGAACCCAAGTTCCTATGTGAAAGGCCCTTGAATTTTATGTTTGCAAGGTTACTAATTTTTATTTTATAATGAGTTGTCTGTTCTTATTTAATCATAGGCAATTGGTAATTTATTTTGATTGTGTTGTGTTCTGCCTTTAGTTATGTAGTTCTATTCATTTAATTCTCATGATGTGTATGTCCAATAAAATGCGATTGTGGATTTATTTTAATAGCGATGTGTGCTTGGATTTTAATTTTTGTATGTACTTATCCAGATTGACAACTGGAACTAGGGTTTATAGTTCATATAAAGTCACTGGTTCTACTTGCTACTGGATTTGAGGCCTGGCCTGGTCCATCAACTTCATAGCTTTGGTACGGAGAACATTGCACTTTGACCTGGAGAACACAAACCCAAGTTCTATGTCAAAACCCCTTGAATTTTATGTTTGCAGGGTTACTAATTTTTATTTTATAATGCGTTGTCTGTTCTTATTTAATCATAGGCAATTAGGAATTTATGTTGATTGTGTTGTGCTGTGTTTTAGTTTCTGTTGTGTTATGCCTTTACTTATGTAGTTCAAAGAAACGAGTCCAAACCTTAGTAATCTCTCAAAAATTTAATCCCATTTATGGCGGATCTATCAGGTAAATTATGTTAATATGTTTTTGGCTTAATATTTTTATTACAATTTTTAAAGATAACCTGAATGCAATTGCTGTGTATATATAAGGGAGTCATGGATGCAAGGCAGCAAATGCAATTTTTTGTTCATGGATGGCATTTGGAAATATTCTTGGTTATTCTTATATTATTATCATTATTTTAAAGAAGGGAGGAGTATGGAGGGTTTGAAAAAATTTTATGTTTGGTTCAATTGAGAGATGTGGAGGGGTAATCTAATTTTTTTTGTTTGGTTAGAAGAAGGGTTAAAGAGGAGTGAGGAGAGATCTGATGTGTATTTTACTAATTTGCCCTTTTATATAAAATTGATCACAATATTTTTTATACATATTTAAAAGATTATTTTGTACAAACTTTGTTAATATTAAGATTAAGATTAATATTAGTAATAATATTATTTGTATAACTCAATTTTTTATATTTGTTTATCATTCTTATATTATTATCATTATTTTAAAAAATATTATTATTAATTTTCAATTGACACATTAAAAAATAAGACAAATAATAATAATAATAATAATAATAATAATAATTATTATTATTATTATTATTATGAAATTAGAATTAAAAAGGATATTATCGTTATTTCTCAAATTGATAAAGGGTATTTTGGTTTTTTCATAAAAATTTAAATATTAAAATTTGTTTTAATAATTCCACCCCTCCAAAAGACCCCGATTTGGAGATGTGAGATATTAGGGGTTTGGAGTGGTAAAACACCCTCTAAACTCCTCTTCCTCCTCCTCACTCTCCAACCAAACAACCTTCACCCCTCCTAACTCTCCTCACCCCTCCAAAAACCTCCAACCAAACAAGGGGTAAAGCTTGCTAAGAAGCTTGTGCAAACTTGAAGGGAGCCTTTTTGGTTGCAGTGTTAAGTCTTATTTTGAATCCTAAGAACAAACAGGCATGAATTTCATTAACAAATATGATTAAAGGCAATAGTTTATGAAATTAATTGTTTTTTGGGTATGAAACAGTTCATCCTCTGGTGTTTGTCTGTAACTCTAATTTTTCCTGAAGAGATCATCCCGGTTGCACCAAAGAAATATATGGAATTAGGCGATAATCGGCCAAAAGATAGTGAAGACAGAGCAGGACCTCTGTATCACAACAGCAACTTGATCTTCCTTCTGATGATCAGATTGTTCTTGGAGTGAGCTCATTCTTGATAGAGCCAATGTGCCGGAGGAGCACCGCAAGAATCGTTTGGGTCTTGAGCAACTTCATTGTTTTCCTTGCCATGACTGCATTCGGAATCTTAAGTGTAATATTAATGAATGAACATCACATAACAGGGCCTAATCACAACATCATAATCATAGCTCTGGTTATATTTACAATACTTGGTTTTCCATTGGCTGTAAGTCTTAATCATTAATTACTAAAATATTCAATATTCTTATTCACTAATTAGTACTTATTAGTTCTTGAATTCTTACTTTTCTGCAGATTCTTTATAGTGTTCCATTTGCGGTAATTGCTCAATTAGCTAAAAATGAAGGTGGAGGCCAAGGTATATATTTATATATTTAAATAAAAATGAATGCCATCATTGTGTGTGTGTATTTGAACACTGAACATTTAAGCTGTGAAATGAAACATTGCAGAACTGTGCATTGGTGTGTTAAACATATCCATTGTCATTCCCGAGGTGAGATGCATGCAGAGAGATGCACCTTTTCATGCTTTGTTGAATATATATTAAATTAAATTCTATTGAGTTCATTGAACGCAGGTGATAATATTACTAGGTGCAGGACCATGGGATGCAATCTTTGGCAAGGGGAACACCCCTGCATTTGCAGTTGCTGCTGCCTTTGCCTTCGTGTATGCCTTCATTGGTTTCTTCATGCTTCCAAAACTCTCCAAGTGTGACTACATAGGTGGAATGGCTTCCAGTCACTGATCATCTTAATTCTCTCATTCATTTGCAGCTAAATCGAAGAACTATTTAACTGTCACAATGAATGCATGGTTTCCAGACTAAAAAATATTTTAACCAACAAATTAAAGTTGTAGTCTTTCCAGCATTCCTGTCATGCTACAAGCTATGGAGTCAGAACCGGGTTGGACTGGAACCAAACACTAGTCCGGTTTTGGTTCCATCCCAAAAACTGGCCCATCCAAAACCCATTCATAGACCGGATGAACCGGTCTGGTTCAACTGTGAACCGCCATGAAAAAAAAATTGAATAAAGTTAGGTATGATTTGCTTTATAGGGTATTATTAGAATAGTAGAAGAATTCTTTATTGTTTGTCTAATTTAGTAAAGTAAACTTATCTAATTAAAACTTATGGGTTGGTTGGCTAGAGGAGTGGTACAAAAGTGAATGACGTCCGGAGTTCAAATCTTATTGGCCACTATATTTGATTTTTCAAAAAAACATCAAATATAGTTTTCTAAAAGTGGAAATTGCCATAAAACCCTCTAAGTTTGCGAAATTGCCAAAAACACCCCGTTAGTTTTGCAATCCCTAAAAACCCCGTCCTTTTAAACTCTATGTTTTTCAAACCCCCAAAGCATGTAACAAATGTTAACGGAGTGATTTTCAAATTTTATAGACGAAAATGCCCTTGCATGGGGAGTCGTGGCTGCAGCCATTTCGGCGGTTTGAGAGGAAGTGGGGGGGTTTTCCGTAGCGTAACCCCAAGAGACGAATTTATTGGAGCCAGTTTACTTGCTTTTTTTCTCAACTCGCGTCTTCGACTTTTTCCATTTTCAAGTCGTCTCCGAAGTTGTCTCTACTGCGTAAGCCTCTAGTAATTCTGACTTTTCCCTTTCCACCGGTATCTCGAAGGAGAAGCCCCGCGCAAGTAGTTGGCATTTCATCCGTTTGTAATCTAAGGTATTGAGTATGGTTTTATGTTAACTATTTTTGTTACTAAAAGAAAGATTTTTTTCGGTTTTTGTTTTGTGCTCTAGTTTTTTTGTTGGAAGATATTGAAGTGCATGGGGGATTTCTCACTGGGGGTTTTTGTTAGTCTGCAGAGCAATTTCTCGACTAGGGTTTTGTTTTGCATTTTCGTATGTATACACTATCAAAATAGTTTTTTCGATTGTTATGATTTGAAAAATATTTATAATGGACATTTCTCCTTTCATTTGATATGGTTGCAGTTTTACAAATGAGGTTTACGTTTAAGAAATGAGATGTTACAGTTTAAATTTTGTTGTCTCTGTTTAAGTATTGTTTTCTCTGTTTAATAAAGTAGGACTCTGTTTAACAATTGATATCTCTGTTTAATAACTGAAGGTTACCGTTTAAAACCTTATATTTCCGCTTAAACATTTGTGAATATTTCATGCTGAATGTGTTGTTATTGTCGCAGGCTTGTGATTATGGCGGTCAACCTAGTTAATGGGCGATGCTATTTGACACCGGTAGTGGAGACCTTAGCTGAATTGAAAGATAACATGACCCCTCGACACTGGGAGATCATCCGAAGGACACCATTTGCAGCATTCACTGAGCTGGAAGCTATATAGCAAGAGAGGACCCTTCTTGATTCTCTATTGCAAAGGTACGATAGCTGCACCAATAAATTCAGGATCGGGAAAAGCCTGCTGAGTTTCAGGCCTCAAGATGTGGCCCTCGTTCTTGGTCTGCGTTGCGATGGCGATGCAATCATGTTTCAGAAGAAGAAAACCCGCTCAGGGTTCAAAGGGAGGTATTTATCAAAAACCTACGAGAGACACAGAGACTCCATCAAGAGCACTCTTGTGCAACTTGTTTGACAGAGGGGAGAAGAAGATAATTTTGTCAAACTCCTGATGGTGTACCTCATGGTTACAGTCCTCTTCCCAAATACATCATGCTCGGTTTCGAATTGGATCGTTGATTATGTCGATGATCAACCCGCCATGGGGCGATACGCATGGGCGCAGGCGAAGCACAAGTGGCTTATGGAGGACATTCCACAAGCAGCCGCTCGAGTGCAAGATAGATTCGCCGGGAAGAAGACCAACACAGGGTATATTAAGGGTTGCTCGGTCGCGCTTTAACGTCCGGTTTTATGAGTGAGCGGAGCAGGGAAAGAAAGTCCGTTTCGGCGAAGATCCCAAGGATCGTCGTGCTACGGTGAAAGTACTTTCACCGAAAGCAAGCGACTTGCTCGAAGGAAAACGGGTAGTAAACTCATGTCAATGTTTAACAAAAGTCTTTAATGTTTAAACATATTATTTAGCGTTTAACTTTATTATTTACAGTTTAAAATTTATTCATAAAGGTTTAAATATTTTGTTCTCCGTTTAAATATATTCTATAATGTTTAAATATATAAAAACTTTGTTTAAATATAGTTTTTATAGTTTAAAATGAATGATTTCGCTGAAATTGTTTGGTTTACATATGTTTTAGTTTTCTGAGCTGGTTCCGGCGAATGTTGAAAAAGAAATATTTATTGGCACCAACCGATGGATGGATGCTATTGCTCCGGAACCACTTGCTCGAAGGCAGGATGAGAGGGCAGCCTATGCCGTGCGTGCTAGACGCCGTTCTCCTACTTCTAGCCCACCACACGCACGCACTCCTCGACGCCGGAGAAGCCCTCCCCTACCCCGCCATATTGCAACAACCCCCCTACCACGACAACGACAGTCCCCCCGATTGTGGCAGTCCTCCCGACCATGGCAGCCCCTCCGACCGTGGCAGCCCCACCAATGACATTAGGCGAAGATGTCATTGCAACTCTTATGCAGGCGTGCCAGATATTGATAACCGAGTTTTCTCGGCTTGTCGCTCGGGTTGAGAACTGGAAGGACGTTCACAATTGACTGCGCCATCCCTCCAAAGAAATGAAACACCCGGGACGAACGCGGCGTCGGAATTGGACGACGACGACATCATCGGGGTGGCCATTCCAAGATGGCCACATTCGAAGAGACTTGCGAAAAAGAGGAGAACAATACTGCCTCTGTCTCCATCGCCGGCTGACGATGAAATAATAGCAACACCATCGGTGATCGTCATTCTTGAGTCATGCGTCGTTGATGACATGGCATGACGGTGGAGGACATCGTAGATGATGTGGCCGTTACCGCGGTTGAGAAGATCGTTAACTCTCTTGTTAATGAAATCCCTGACCCGGTGGAACCGGCTGCCGAGAGTGCGACATCAAAGATGGACACAATCCCTGAAGAACAACAACATGCTAAGAGTGTGTCTCCGTTGATCTTTGTTGCCGTGGCCACGGTTGAGAAGATCGTTGAATCTGTACCAGTGGCCCAAGCGATCTGCATCGCGGCGAGGACACAATCCCACAACAACAACAACAACCACGTAAGGATGTGTCTGCGGTTAATGTTGTCACCGTCGTCCCCGCATCGAAGCCAGACACAATCCCACAACAACAACAACCATGTAATGATGTGTCTGCGGTTGATGCTGTCGCCGTCGTCCCCGTAGCGAAGCCAGACATAATCCCACAACAACAACAACAACCATGTAAGGATGTGTCTGCGATTGATGCTATCGCCGTCGTCCCCGCATCGGAGGAAGATCCTGCAGGTGCTGAACACCGTGAAAGCTCAATGACAGTGCCCGCATGAAGACCCCGACTGAGCAACGAGAGAGATGATCAAGGCCAATCAACAATGGAACGAGATGACTCGGAAATCTTTTATTCCGAAGAAGAAAAAATGGGCTGACCAATCGTGTCTTAATAAATACGAGCAGGAGTTGATGAGGATCTTCCTCAACTGCCCTATGGACAGCTAAGTTTAAAGTTTTTAATGAAAGTGTTTAAATATTTTGTGATAGTGTTTAAATGTTTATATATTATCATTTAATTTATCTACTTAACGTTTAATTATTTATAATATCATTTGAAAATTGATAATATCATTTAAATATTTACAATATGGTCTAATTATATCTGTTATCGTTTAACCTCAGCACTGTCGTGTGGAAAAATGACGCTGTCAGCACCACATGGGACAAATTATACACTCTAATTGATAATATGCATAATACAAAAGTCGCTGAGCAAAGAGCCATATCCTTACAAGAAGCGCGCCTCCATCACAAGACCTCTGGTGTTGTTTATGTCAAAGCAGGACGACGCACACGAGACAACTATGGCTATGATCGGAGATGCTTTGCGCAACTTGCATGAGCTTCAAATTGTCATCCTCCCGATAATCATGAATGGCCACTTCCATCTCGTCATCCATGACAATGATAAACAAGAATACAAGCATTATTCTTCATGCGCGGGGTACGATAAAGACGCGTTGGACATGGTAAGTTCTTTAATTATGTCCGATTAATAGTGTTTGGTATTAATCGGTATTCTAATATCAACTTGCATAACTCGACAGCGGAATCTATTGGACAATTGTGTCGATATGGAGTTCGGCGAGTCGGCGACCGCAAAGTACCCACTCGTTCACGACATGGAAACCCCGACCAAAAAACAAGGAAGCGTCGATTGCGCCGTCTATGTCATGCGGTTTATTGAGCAATTACTTTGGGGGTGAGAAGCTTCGGCTACCACAGACAGGCGTTCCTTGCCTGAGATTAAAGTATGTTTCCCGCATACTTAAGGAGGGGAGGGCAGCCGGCGTCCATGAGAAAGGGGGGGTCGTTATAAGCGGGTTAAATTTTGTTTTCGAAGAACATAACTTGTATATGTCAATGTCTAATTTTTGTTTTCGAATGTAAACCAAGACAAATTCAATTCATTGTTTTTGTTTTCGAAGAACATGACTTGTATATCTCAATGTAAATTTTGTTTGTTTTCAATTGTAAAGCAGGTTAAATTCCATTCAGTTTCATTTCATTGTTTAATTTACAGTGTCATTGTTTACATTTCAGTTTCATTGTTTAAATTTACCATCTATCGTTTAAATATCAGTTTGAAATATTTAAAATTACAGTTTCTCTGTTTAAATTCCACTCAATTGCGATTGTTTCTCTTTAGAAGTCAGCTTATTTACAATGCCTAGTCGGTGACAGTTTCATTACAAGATCTACGATTATGACAGGATCGATGGCAGCGGCTGCAATGTAACTCGCGGACAGCAAACGCTTGCGACTCAATCCTCTTTCGTCTAGGACGCCCAGGCTGCCTTCTTGTTACAGGTGGTCACAAACGAAGCTCACGATTTACGTCTGAAGTCTTGTCATCGTCGGGTATGGGGAATATAACTTCCTTATACGCCAGTTTGTAATTATCGACGGTGAAGTAGCCGCTAATAAATCAATGAACGTTGGTGTCTGTCTGCATTATTGCAGCGCAAGCGTGTTTGCAAGGGATACCATAAACTTGCCACCTTCGACATGAACAAGTTCTCATGGCAAGATCTACAGAGTTGCTGCACTGGTCGATCACTTAATAACGATCATCGACACAACGACCAACACGAAGATTTCGGCTATCCTCGACAATTATCTCTACCTTCGAATGTATGTCTGGGCATAAGTAGGTCTCCCATTTGTTCGCTTGCTCACGCCGGTTACATAACATGCGCATCAACTTGAACCTGGCAAATAAGGTTAAACAAAGACAGTGATGGTTAAATAATTGATAAACTTGTTTAAACAGTATGGTAAATATTTAAACGATTAAATTAATATTTAAAGTCAGACAATTTTAATTAAACAAATATGGGAAATTTTTAAAGGGTAACACTAAATGTTAAGTGTAAATCAACATTCGCAGACCTTATGGAGTCGATCATTTTTGTTACCGGTAAATGACGAGCTTCTTTGATCCAAGCATTGAACGACTTCGCGACATTTGAATACATCTCACCCCAACGATCACCTCTGAAAAGATAATTCGACCAATGTGTCATATCAGATTTATTAATCAACCAGTGATGGGCTTCGGGTGATGTGGCCTGCAGTTCATTCACGGTATCATCGAAATCTTTAGCCGTGGATGCCTACGCAATGGAAAGCATGTAGACCAGCACTCCTCCCTCAACGGTTTCCCAAGTCTGACATTGGCTTTCATAAAATTGGCCTCCAAATGTCGAAGACAGTATGTATGTGGCGAAGAAGGGAAGACTCTCGCAATTGCGTTCACAAGGTCCTTGGATCTGTCCGACACGAAGGTAATTATCTCATTATAATCTCCTTCCTCGTATAAACCATCGCCTAACTTGGATATGAACCAAGTCCAATTGGCGTCGGTCTCGTTGTTAACTATACCCAAGGCGACGTGGAAAAAACCATTGTTTCCATCTTTCCCTGTGTCGCCCAGTAGAGTACCCCGATACTTTCCAAGGAGGTGGGTACCATCGAGAAACAGCAGCGGCCTGCAAGTTCTATTGAATCCCACAATACACGCGCTGAAAGAAAAGAATGCACGTTTAAAACGATCACCTTTTCTTTCCACGATCGCAAAGCTGTCGGGGTTTGTCTCAGCCACCTTATCCACATACCAAAGCAACAAGTCATAGCTGGAGATGTCACTGCCGTCGAGGACCACCCGGGCATGCTCTTTTCCCAACTAAGCCTGCTTGTATGGTATGTGGACACCATGTTCCCGCAACATGTCCTTCTGAATGTCGATGGCCTTGTACAAGGGCCGGTCCTTGTGCTTCTGAATCATTCGTGCGCTTACCCATTTTTTGGACGCTTTCGGATGTGACGCCGAACCTATTCCACCACCGCAAGTGTGTGACGGGTTGATTGTCTTGATTTTGAAAGTATTTTTATTATACTCTTTTGATGCATGAAGGCGCCAAGGACAACCATCTGCAGCGCATTCCACAGTCACCCGATGTTTTTCGTTCTTTATGAATTTGAAGTCAAAATTCCGCTTGATTGCAAAATTTCGAAGTACGTCCCTGAAATGTTCAACACCGTCAAAACGTTGTCCGATATCCAACGACGGCACTTCAGAATGATCTGACGAAGAAGGAAGACATCCCACATCATCAGGGTCACCATGGGTTGAACGAGAGTGCTCGCAGAATCTGAATTCCTGCCAGCACTTCAGTTAAATTAAAAGATTAATATTTTACGCAGAGAATTGACTGTTTAAGTGATAAAGTAAATATTTAAACGTTAAAATAAATAGTTAAATAGTGAACAATTAACTTAAACGAATAGTACAAGATTTTAACCAGTGACTGACATACTTAAACAATAATGAACCTATACAACTGGATCAAATAAAAGGGAAGGAACTTACAACGAGAAAAACTCATTTTTATTATGATTCGACAATAGCACACTGTCTGTCTCGACAACAAGATCAACTACAGCGCATTTGAAGATGGAGTGCACGTGACACATCCGCTGGAAGTCAACATCGTTTTCTATTGGACAAACCGTTTTATATCCATTGGGTGTGATAAACTTTACCCTGACAAGGGAAACTTCGAGACCCCATCGCTCACATATCTCAGTTAACACCAACTCCCAAGAAGTCTGAGCCGTGAACATTAGCACTCTTCCCTCCCCGTTGTATCTAGCAATACCACAAAAACTCTCCAAATCATACAAATCAAACGAAAAGAAGAACAAAAAGAAGAAGAATAAGAAGAAGAAGAAGAAGAAGATGTAAAGAATAAACAACAATCAGAAAGGCAAACAAAAAAGTGCACAGTTGTATGCATAGAGGTTAGACTAGACGTGATGTGATTGAGCGGTATTTTTCCCTCCATCCCAAGGGTAAAAAGGGAAATATATGTCACTGTCGCGAGGAAGCCATATTGTCATCGCTCAAAGGAAAGTTCTCACCTTATCATGAGTCTCTGTTTAAACGTCAAGCTTTTTATGTTTAACCCGATACATATAGTGTTTAAACTAACGGTTAACTGTTTAAATAAATTCTATATCATTTAAATAATATGTAAACCGTTTAAATATAGTGATTTAACTGTTTTAAAGTATATGTTATTGTTTAAATTGAATGTTTTCACTGACATCGCGTTGAAGATGGGTACCTCCTGGGTCACTGTTTAAACATCTTTATGTATTTGCTTAAACACCGTTGTCATTGTTTAAAGAGTAAATCGATTATTGTATAACTTTTTGTTTTGTTTACAATGCCGTTTTTTGTTTCTCAAATTGTTTTACTATATCTCTGTTTAAATTTCACAAGTTATCACAAGTTGACACTCAAATAAGTTTGTTTGTTTAAAAAATTTAAACGTTTACAATGGAGAATCTGATTAAATATCAGAAGTTCACACTCAAATAAGCTTATTTCATTTAAAATAAAACATTCACAACATTTACAACGTCTTCTCCGACCTTGGACACTCGCGAGATAACCCTCGTTCGTCTATTAAGATTTCGGTTTGACTCACCAAGTATCTGTACATTCGAATGCTCACGGCGGTTGCATAACATGCGCATCAACTTGAACCTGCACAACGTAGAACGCAACACATTAAAAAAAGTTAAGCAAACACATTCATAAAAACGTCTATTATTTGTACATTGACGAAAGGTTCTTAAAAGGTAAGAACAATTCTCAAGTGATGAATATCAACTCCGTCTTAAAAGATGTTTCATGATCTTCCTCCTCTAGAGAATCCTCCGCAATCATGCAATAAGTGAAATCTTTCTTTTCTTACCCAAGTCGAAATGCCAGCTTAATTGCTTGCCCGTCATCCACCGCTGGAGAATCCTCTACATTCAGGCAATTATGCGGGATTTTCGACTTGGGCAAGAAAAGATAGTTTAACTTGTTGCGTGATTACGGCTGATTGATGCTCAAGATGAGGAGGATCATGAGACATCCTTTAAGATAGATTAGATCTTCGAATTTTCGTTTGACTCCAGCGAATATCATACACAAGAAGCAGATGAGGAGGAGGAGGATGAGGATGAGGACGACGAGGAGTGGCTCTTCCTTGTCATTTATGGTGTGAAGTCCACTAGCAGGTTAACGCTTCATATCCGAGAAAAAAGGGAAACGCACAGTGGACCGAGATTGACTGATCACAACGAACGGGTGTTCGAATATTTATGTTACCGTGCACAACAATTAATGCCGTCATTAATTCTTATGCACGGGATACGATAACCTTGCCACTTGCCACCTGCCACCTGCCAACACTTCAGTTCAAACGAAAAAGATCAATATTTTACGCAGAGACTTTAAGAATTTACACGTTAATATGAATAGTTAAACATGTAAAGACAAATTTAAACGGAGACAATAATTATTAAACAAATATGTAATATATTTAAACAGAGAATAGCAAAGAGTTAAACAAAGATTTAAAAATATACAACTAGATAACCATAAACGAGAAGAACTACCATAAAGCAGAGAAGAACTTTATAACGAAATGAACTCGTTTTTCGATATGATTCGACAATTGCACATCGTCTGCTCTCGACAACAAGATCGACTACGACTCATTTGAAGATGGAGTGCACTTGACCAATCCGATGGAAATCAACTTCATTTTTCACGTTGGAGAAACCGATTTATATATTTTTGGGTATGATAAACTTCACCTGGACTCGTTCTCTGAAACAAATTTACAACTATCGTTACCACAAAAACCCTCCAAAATAAACACCCGCAGAATGGTCAAAATGATAGCAACGAAGAGATTCTCATCGTATTATGAAACCGGCTGAAGTCGAACAAACCAAATGAGGAGAAATGAGGAGAAGAACAAGATGCAATGCAACTTCTAGGCATTGTCTATCAGAAACCAAGCAGAAAGCCCTTGAAAAAGTTGGACATGATGTGATTTGGCGTTTTTTTTTTCCACCATTTTCAAGGGCAAAAAATGGGATTTCACAATATGGACCCATTTCAAGTGAACGGTAAGGGGTAAAAGGGAAGTTAAACACTAACGGAAGGGTTGTCCGGGGTGTGTAAAAGTAGGAGGGGGTTTTTGGGAAGTTTTGAAAATAACGAGGGGTGAACAGTAATTTTCCTTTTCTAAAATTAAAAAAATATTTATGAAAACTTTCAAATAAATCACAATAATTAAAAGTTTTTTTGTTGCTATTAATTTATTTTTTGTTAATGTCACGCTCCGAACCTGGCTCATCGGGCCCGTTGCGTCGACAACCGGCCACACACCTATGGGTTGGAATCCAGTAAGTATGCAAGGCCTCATAACTGTTCTCACAACAAAAATATAACCTCAAAATTTTGTAACTTCAATTACGAAATGAGCATAAAAAGTTCAAATACAAAGAATTTTTTCCTAAAACAGAAATCACATACCAACCTAAACATGAAGACAACTCAATTAAAAGGGAATACAAGCTCTCACTAGCCAAGTAAGTTGCATGACGATCTATTTACTCTTTATCTGAAAAATATTAAACGGATTATGAGCTTGACAACCCAGTAAGTAACTCATTAAAAATAATTGGGATCATAAGAAATATTTCCAGAAATGCAGAATCAAAAATCAATCATATTAGGTATTACAAATATTTATCAAAATTGTAGTTCATGAAAACAAAGAGGTTCAACAAAATACAATTTAACAATAGACATAAATATATGTCTCCAAATCACTATGGCCAAAACAAAATAACAGATATCACTTGTTTACCCTCGGTGACCCGAGCCAGACTATCAGAGTTCATTTGTTTGCCCTCGGTGACCCGATCCAAACTATCAAAGGTTGTTATTTTTCACCGACGGAACGGTGCGAAACTATAGTTTCTTAACAGAGTCAGAGTTTCATGTCGACATGGTCAGTGTTTAACCCCCAATGACAGGTTGTTACCTAGTTAAATGGAGACTAAACTTATTTATATAAAAATAACTTTGCTATCCAAAAACAAAACATAATTTTAAAATTTCAGAAATTCAGACAGAATTTCAGACAAGTCAGGGCAGAACAGAATTTGCAGAATAATTTATCGAGGAAACATACAAGCATACGCATGATCTCATTCCTTTATAGTAAAAATAATCCAGTTATACCCAAAACAATTTACAAACATAAAAGTTTAAAAAATAACATATATGATCAAAATGTGAGAATTAAAGTTTCAGTGAAAGAAAAGTAATTCAAATTTTAATAAGTATATAATAACATAAATTTAATCCTAGCCTAGCAAACGTTTTAATATTATAAAAGCAAACTTTAAAAGAATTTAAATAAATTCAAAATTGTCGATAATCAGAAATTATATATACATATACATTTATATGCTTACTTACCTGATTAACGCCCAAAACTCCAAATCTCACACTGAATCAAGTTTCTCAGAATACCCTATATTGGGAAGTAGCCTATTAGTTTCATTAACAAAATGAATGTTATAATAATCATGGGTTTGCAAGAAAGCTTTCAAAAGGGTACAAATGCAAAAGATCAAGCTATTACTATACTCTCCGAAATATGGATCTTGCGAGGACATATGAACAATTTCATAATAACTGTCGAGTACTAAATTCCTCACAACTTTACATATACTTTTCCAAATCATAAATTTCAAGATTATGAGAAATATAGACACCTAAGACAATGACATATCCAAAATTCATATTATTTAGAGAACCACTCAAATTATAACATTCATTTGAATCTTCAACTATTTCTGCAGAATTATAATTCTGACATATCCCTTTCAAACATGCATATCTCTTAATGTACAAATCTAAAAGCAATGAAATTTTATTGACAACCAGATCACTCAAAAATAAACAACTTTCCTATTTTTCACCTTACCCAAATCTAACTCTATGACCATCAAAAACACCCATCAATCTTAATGTTCTGCAGAGACATCACATCCAAGCTAGTTTACTAATAAAATTATATCTCAGAAAATACAGGTGTATAAAATCTGAAATTTTGCAGGTACTTAAATAACATCAAACTCTACAATTCTCTTATTTTGACAGTCCTCTAAGTTCGACCTCCAAGACCTCTAAAATTGATGAGGAATTTCTACTATTTCAAAAGCAGATATCTGAAACTTATCAAATGAGATCAATCAACAATTCCTCTGCCCTAACCGCATAAAAGATTTTGAAGACATAATATGAATTTCACCCGAGGTTAAGAGACCATTCAATAAGGCATCAAAATTAAAGATAGGTAAGGGTAACAATCAAACTACACGACCCACAAGCAATTCCCTTTAACATAAAAGTTTCCTAGCTTTAATGTTGGCAAGGATGTGAGTACGGATCAACACAATATGCTTAAAAAAATCAATAAAATATTTATTATCAAAACAAAAGGCTAAACAGAATCATAAATTATAAACATGGTTTGAAAATTATGCTTAACCCTTAGAATTGATGATAATCTAACAAGACCTAATAATTATAATTGAGTATTTAAAAAGAACTCATAATACAAAAGGACGAAGATAGCATAAAGAAAATCTTGTCTAAGGTGTAGGTTTTCTACGATCACCTACCTGTAGTTATGCTTGCTATTCTGGATCTTGTCGTCATCTCCCCTAGGCAATCCATCAAAGAGAAAGGGAGATACATTCTCTTACCAATTTCAAAGTACGCGAACTCCCAACGTGATAAGACGTGGAGATCGTGGTTCAAAAAGTAAAAAATAAAAGAAACAATAATTTAAATCAAAATAGAACAATGATATTTAAAATTTTAATATAGATTTACTTTAAAGTAAAGGAATCTAATCAGTGTCATATCTAACGGTGGGATCTAATCAGGGAGTGGGGTCCACAATTAAATATTTATTATTGAATGTTTTGATAATATTTGCAAAACAACCATATTTGATTTTGTTTTTGAGTTCGAAATGATAAAATATTTGTAATATAACTGTTGTTTGACAAATCTTTTGCTTGGAAGTATAAATTTTTTGTTTTTGTTGGACTTGTTAGGAGGTCATTTGTTACAGTTAACCTTTTCTCTTCTTCTTTATTTAATAATATAAATTTATTGTTTATATTGGATGCACATATAAAATTCAAAATATCAATGAATTAAGCACGCATATCGATGTTTAGCATGAAGATGTAACACTATACAGTGAAAACTTTTCTAAAATAGAAAATATATTTTTAAAATATTATAAATTTTTCAAAAAGAAATAGTATTTTTTTCCATTCATCCTTTATTATGATCATTATAATAATAATTAGGGAAAAAAATTACTGTTTACCCCTCAACAATTTCAAAACTTCCCAAACAGCCCTTGTGAGTTTTGAATACCTCAGACAACCCTTCCTTTACTGTTTCACTTCTATTTTGCCCCCTCAAGGTCACTAGGACTGGTTCCATATTATGAAATTCCATTCTTACCCTTAAAAATGGTGGGAAAACAACCGCCCAATCAAATCATATTAAACCTTTTTGTATACATTTTTACATTCTTTTTGGTTTTTTGTTTAAATAGAAATGTTTCCATTGAAATTTATCAAGTTTCTGTTTAAAATGTCATGTCTCTATTTAAATTTATCCAGTTTTTGTTTAAACAGAAATGATTTTAGTAGGTATTTGGATTCTACAAGCGTATTCGTTCCACCTTAGGGCCATCAAGACAGTTTTGTAGGCCTTCCTTTACTCATTAGATTAATTTGAAGTTTTAGTCATTGCATGTTGGACAACGTTTTGTAGGCTCTAACCATTTAAAAAAACTCACTTTCACTACCACGAGTGCGGACACAATCGTAGATCTTGCAAAGAAACTGTCGCCAACTAAGCATAGAGGATAACTCATATTCGTTACATATGTTTACCACAAACTATCGCATATTATTGTACATTTTGCTCGTTATTTATGAAAATCAGTTTCCATAAATAAACGCAAATTTAAAAACGAAACGATGATATTGAAACAGAAACATAATTGTACAAGTTAATTATTGATTAATTATCCCAGTTTCTGCTTAAAACTTATGTTTTTTCTCAGCTATCATTGTCATGTCTCTGTTTCGGTTTAAAATTATATAGTTTTTTGTTTAAATAGAAATGTTTCCGTTTAAATTTATGAAGTTTCTGTTTAAAATGTTATGTCTATGTTTAAATTTATCAAATTTCTGTTTAAACAGAAATGATTTTAGTAGGTATTCAGATTCTACGAGCGTATCGGTTCCACCTCAGCGCCATCCTGACGGTTTAGTAGGCCTTCCTTACTTGTTAGATCAATTTAAAGTTTTGTCATTGCATGTCGGATAACATTTTGTAAGCGCTAACCATTTAAAAAACTCACTTCACTACTAAGAGTGCGGACACAATCGTAAATCTTGCAAAGAATACTTTACAAATCAAACCAGAAAAAAACCCACAGAATATCAAAACAAAAGAAAACTGCACAACATCTTCAACGACGTCCACCTCGCCTCAATACCTTGGAGCGCAAACTAATGAAATGCCGAAGAGTTGAGCGAGAGTTCTCCTTCTAGGCAGTGGTCCAATCCTACAGAAAATATCCAGACAACGACAACTTTGAAAAATGAAAAGCTGAAGAGATGAAGAGAGAAAAAGAAAATCAGCGCCAATAATGGTGTTCTCTGGGGATTAACCAAGAAAAAAACTGCTTCTTCTTAAAGAGGAAAAATTATTGCAGCAAAGGGCGTTATGGTTAAACCATGTCTCATTTGCCACAACTTCCCATACAAGGGATAATTTTATCCAAAAAATTCAAAACTAACTCCATTACATGCTTGGGGGGTTTCAAATTCATTGTATTCAAAAGGAGGGGTTTTTATGGATAATCAAATTTAGAGGGACAATTTGTACATATTGCAAACTTAGAGGGTGTTTTTGGCAATTTCCACTAATAATTATTATTATCATCCGTACTATTATTATTTATTATTTATTATTTATATTTATTATTACTATTACTATTATTTATTATTTATTATTACTATTCATTTTCTTCTTCTAATCTATTAATTATTGTTATTTAATATTTATTATTATTTAATATTTATTATTATTATTTAATATTTATTTTTTTGTTGGGCTCACTACTCCCATTTTTTGAATAAACTAAAATCTAAATGTGCTACTTCTTCATAAAACCATATGTTGAGTGCAATAATAGTCCCCTGCATGTAGTGAATATTCTTCATATATGAGCACCAGGCTTTGGCACACCTTGCTGTGTTGGGGACATCATCCATTAGAAACTTATGGACAACCTGTGCCCATGCATGTTGATCTATTGAGTACAATTGATCAACAAATTAATTAGTAGGACTTGTGGTTTAAAAACAAAAAAAATTTAATATTAAAAAATTTAATGGGACTTGTAATTTTTAAAGTTAAAAACTAATGGAACCCACAATTATTTTTAAAAAATAAAGTTTAATATTAAAAAATAAAAACCAAATTTTTGTAGATAACTACAGAAAAACACACGATGGAATCAAAAGAGTTAGGGGTCGATGTGTTCAACGGGTTGGATAGGGTCAATAACGAAATATTTAAAAATATTATAATTAATAATAATAATAATAATAATAACAATGTAATATATATTTTTAATAATTAAAAAATACAATTAATTAAATATAATATTTAAAATTTTGGTTTTATATAGTTTGTTTGATTTTTTTAACAGTCTTAAAAAATATTTAACTCCAATATATTGAATTTCCACAATTTTTTATATAGTTTATTTGATTTTTTAAGTATCTTAAAAAAACATTTAACTCCAAAATATTAAAATAAAATGCCTATTTTTTAAATAATTACATAAATACCTATTATGGTATTTAGTTAAAAGAAAAACAGTTTAAAAAAATGAGTTTAAAATGATAAAATATTTTAATATAATTGTCATTTCTCCCGTGTTTTGTTTGGAATAAATTATTTAGGATGGGCTGCGCTGTATAAATTATTAGAATAAATTATTTGAAAGCATGGTTTATCCACATTATTAAAAAAAAATATTAAAAAAAACATGAAGATTCCGGAAGGCCAATTTCTTGTTGGAATGCGCATCCCGGCCGGGCAACAATCCCATCTTCTTGAAAATCCTGGAAGCCTTCCTTCGGAGGGAGAACAAGAATAATTTTGATTTGGTTGTTAGTGATGTCCACATGCCAGACATGGATGGATTCAAGCTTTTGGAGCTTGTTAGACTAGAAATGGACCTCCATGTTATTAGTAAGCCCCATTTCGTTGCATTTATCATTTTGTGGACATTTTTTTATGTTTTATAGTTGATTTTTAAGCTGCATTTAGGTGGCGTTTGGTTGAATGTAATTCTAAATGCAGTGGATTTTTAGTTACAATATAACTGAAAATACTTGGTTTTCAAAATACAGTGCACTTAAATCTTGTGTTTAGTTGGGTGTAACTAGAATTACTGTATTATAAGATTTTTTGTTTGTTTGGAAGGATTTGTAAATTTGGAATTGGAAAACACGTGTATAAGTGTAAGTATAAGTGTGTATATATGGACATCTATGTAAATGTATATCAGTATATGTATATGTATATAAGTATATGTATATGTGTGTATATATGAATATATGCATATAGATACATATATGTATATGAGTATATATATATGTAAATATACTATGTATAGGTATATGTATACATGTGTGTATATGCATATATGTATATATGTAGAAGTGTATATATGTATATGTATGTATGTATATGTAAACATACCTATGTATGTTTATATAAAATATATATATATGTATGTATATGTATATATGTGTATAAGTATATGTATGTATGTATGTATATATGCATATGCATGTGTGTATGTTTGTGTGTATATATTTCTGTATATGTGTATGTGTATGTGTATATATGTATATATATTCATATATATTAATGGGATTTCATCTTCTATGGACGTCCCTAGAATTCAATTCTAGGGACGTCATCACACAGCCGTTAGATCACAATCTAACGGCTGTGTGTGTTATTGGGAATTCATATAGAAACAAAAGGGAAAAGTTGGCTGTTGTCAGAGAGAAAAAAAGGGAAAAGGTCGCTCACTCCCAGTCGTTCGTCTCCATCGCCGGCAGCTCCCAGTCGAGAAGCTTCATCTCATTCCTCGTCTTTCATCTCCCGCGTTCGAGAAGCTTCATCGGTATGCGAAGACCGCCTTCGATCTCAGCCTATGCTCGGGTTTCCAGCCTATGCTCGGGTTTCCAATCCGATGAGCCTACGGTATCGCGAAGCCGCCTTCGATCTCTTTTCCGGAATGGGTTCTCGATCAAGATGGAGTGGGGATGGAGGAGTTGAAGGTGATCTTTTTGTGTTTAATTCTTTTGATTCATTTTACTCGTGAAAGTGGAGATTTTGAGTCCGCACAACGGTGTTTGATGAAATGCGTGAGAGAAATGTTGTATCTTGGGACGAGCCTTATTGATGGCTATGCTCGTGGAGGTGAGCTCGGGTAAGGTCCATTTCAACTGCTTTTTGGATATGGAGAAGCAAGGGGAGATCATGCCCAATTCGATCACCATGGCTTGTGTGGTTTACCCTCTGCCAAGTTGGGAGATCTTGAGTCAGGGGAAGAGGATTCATGCTTATCTTGTGGTTACTGGGATTGAGCTTAGTTCATGATTGTTGAACACCTTGGTTGATATGTATATGAAGTGCGGGGTGGTTGAGGAAGCAGAGCGACTTTTTGATGCATGTTTGGATAGGAATATAATACTTTGGAACACGATGATTTTGAACTATGAAAGATTGGGAATGGTAAGTGATGCTATTGGTGTTTTTCAAGAAATGCTAGTTTTCACGTATTGAGGCCGCATGGGTTTCTCGTTGTTGCCGCAATGTCGACGTTTCATGGAGTTGGGTGAACTTCGTGTTGGGAGACAATTCCATGGTTATGTTTTGCGTCATGCCCTTGATGAATGGGATGTTGTTGGTGATTCAGTTATAGACATGTACATGAAATGCGGGAAGCTTGATGCGGCTAATAAAGTTTTTGACATGATGCCGAACAAAGGTGTGGTCTCATGGAATACTCTTGTTGGTGGATGTGTTCGGAATGGTGATCTAGATGCTGCATGGAGGCTTTTTCAACATGATGCCTCGCAGAATCATGTTTTCTTGGAACACTATGATCAATGCTTTGGCACGGGATAGCCGCTTTGTTGAAGCTATGTCGATCTTGGAGACTTGCGTAAGGGTCGACTTTCAAGCTTGATAGTGTCATTGAACTGTCATTTATCTTTGAATTTGTTAATTTCTTTCTCTTAGAATGTCATTGAACTATCATTTGTTATACCTATTATGAATTGATTTTTATCAATAAATTCACCCAAATGTAGCTCCTGGACCTCTTGTGCAACTTTCTCGTGAATTTCAAAGAAAAGTTGATTTATTTGAAAACCCAAGAATGAATGCACTTGCTTTTATCCATTTTTGCATTATTACCAAAGTTGTATCAAGAAACCACACAAAAGGATAACCTACACGTGATGAGTTGTATTACATATATAAAATCTAGTTCTCGTGCAAATATAAATTGTCTTCCCATGAACCATCAAAACAGAATCAACATATAAAATTCAACTGCATTTAGATAGAAATTAAATGCCATAAATCAAACTCAAGCTGAGAAAGTAATCAGATGCATCACATAAGTTTTCTAACAAATCACCTACAAGATGGAAGAGTCCTAAACACAACTTCATCATAACTTCATCTAAAAAAAAAGGCAAGAAAGACATTAAACCAACTCATGATAACATAACTTCATCTAACAGTAAGGTATATAACACACTGATTACATTAATCATTCATCCTATAATTAAATACAAACATTTAGCTTCAAAGAGTGATTGCTTCAATAGATTCATGGTGGCCCTGCATTCACAAATAAAACAAAATATTCCATTAGTAAACAATAATGAATGACCGAAATATGGATTAAATAGATACACTACTTAGGAAAAAAATCAAAATCCAAAAACAAATCTTACCAAATGTGCATGTAGTCATGTAATGCCCCTTTCTCCCACATCTACTACAAGTCCTTTTCCTCTTAGATGATAATTGGAGGTCGATTCTAGACTCAATCCTTGTATTCACCCTTGGTCGCCCTTTGCTTTTGATAGGTTTTGGATCAACAATACTAATGTGTGACCCACAGATGTTTTCTTCACTTGAGAATGGAGGCCACGAAGAGGAACCAATGACATCTTGATTTTCCTCATTTTGCCCGCCGGTGCATGATCTATGTTCTTGTACACTAGCCATTTCACCAATCATTTTGAAGATGTCATTTAGCTTAGGCATAATTTTTTCATACATCTCTTGGGATGATATAGATTGAGCAATACGAAAACACATATTTTGTGCATTCCACTCCATCAAAGGTGTAAAGGCGTTGTTGTGTGTCTCGACCATCATAACACTTGACAAATACCTTGCATCCATAGTCCAACGACGTAGAACATATCTTTGGGGGATCTTTACAACCTCCTTTTTTTTAAATATTTTCAATATGTGGCGACACAACAAACCCTCTCTCTCAAATTTCTTACAAGAGCATGTAGCAAAAGGTTCCCCATCTTCAGTACAGTTTTTAATAAATACAACCATATCATTACAAATTGCATATTTAGTATGATTACCCCCATCTTGAACTCGTTCGGCAAGCATACTATCACTTTCTCGCAATTCCACTTGAAAGATATTAAACACAACTCTTGTATACACTTCTCCTGCATGTCTCTCGATTGGATGACTTGTGTGATAGTTAGGTACAGAGTTCAAAGTTTTGAAATCTTCATTTTCTTCAGCATTTCTTCGAGCAAGCAAAGCTTTATCATATTGAACAACAAACTCATCCAATGCTGTTTGAGCATTAACAAATCCATCAAAAAATGAGTTGATACTTTCACTGCGTTGTGTAGTAGTCATTCCAGCTATGAATATATCTTGCCAATATAAAGAAACCCATTTATTTCGAATGTTATACATCTTGCTCAACCAGTGTTTTTCATCAATGTTGTATGTTGCTTTAATTTCACCCCATCTATTCTCAAATGCTTCAATAGATTCACTATGATGCAACCAGTTGTTGTATTCCCGCATAAAGCCATCTTTACTCTTCAAATCTACTAAATACTTCATTGAATTCCTTCCAATGTGCCAAGAGCAAAGTCGATGGCTAGAGTTTGGAAAAACATTTGCAATAGCCTTCCCCATAGTCAAATCTTGATCTGTAATAATGGTTTTTGGATATTTCTCTAGCATACATTTTAGCCATGTTTGGAATACCCATAGAAAACTTTCTTCTTTTTCATCTGCAATTAAAGCACAACCAAATAAAATAGATTGCATATGATGGTTAACTCCAACAAAAGGTGCAAAGGGGAAGCCAAATCGATTTGTCTTATAAGTAGTGTCAAAAATAACAACATCTCCAAATTGTGAATAGGCCATTCTAGATCTTCCATCTGCCCAAAAGACACACCTTGTTTGACCTAACTCATCAAACTCCATATCAAAGAAGAAAAAATCATCGTTGAGTTTTTTTTCCTTGAAGAACTTGACAACAGCCATGCATTCTTGCCCAATGTTGTTCTTCCGAACTCCCCTCAAATCATTAGAACAATGAACTGGACTAATTAGTGCAGATCCCGTATTTGAAAGTGTTTCATTCAATATTCGACTCATTTGGCTTGGCCCCACTCTACTCTTATGTAATGTCTCCATCAAACTTCTACATGTATTACTAATATGACGGTGAGACCTTATCTTCAACACCTTAGATGGAGTTCTTAGTAATGGATGGTTATGTGTGTCATCAAAAGTCTTTATGGTCCATAATCCACTTTTCATTTTTGACACTACTATTTGAGCTTTGCAATTTGTCCTTGTATCTCTATGTCTTTGAATAGTTTTTCCTAGTTGTCTTTTGTCTGTCATACATTTAGCTCCTTCTTTATCACAAACCAAGTGTCGGCATGTAATTAAATGTGAATGAGATGAACGATATACGTGGCCCCTCCTTACCCCAAAACCTCTAGACTTTGCATAATCCAAGTAATATCGATATGCTTCATCCTCATCCTCAAACTCCATGCCAACAAATGAGATTCTTACCTCCCGTTCATCTTGAGGTTGTGGACTCATTGTTATTTCTTGATCTTCTTGTGTAGTCAATTCATGTTCATCTTCATGTTGCTGGCTATCAATCTCTTGTGTCACATGACCATCTTCTTCATTTACCCCGCATAACCCAAGCTCATTTATGTCAATTTCAATATCATCAAATATTGAACTATCATCATTGCATATTCCATTTGTGATATCTTCCATGATATCCTATGAAAAACTACAAACCAATTAAAATATGTCAAAACATATATGAGAAAAATATTGATTTCTAGAATTGGAACAAATGCTATATAAACGAATTAAATCTAACACGCATTGAATGGAAATCAAGATTCTAGAGAAAAAATGGAAAAACATATGTAGGGAAAAGTCGTACTTGATTTATTTGTTTTATGGCATGCAAGGTGTAGTTTTGAAGAACACAGAAGTTGAAATTAACTCTGATTTTCTATGAATGGATAACATTAACTGAAGTTTTAGGTTATCTATGAATTGTTGGTTGTTGTTTTATATAACTGGTCAAATTTTGGAATCCTGCAAATGCTTGACTCTCCGTAATTGTGCAGTAATCCACGAAAAGGTATGGCAATCTTTGGGTTTATGGTTGTATTTATTTGATACGAAGAACTTAAACAAAGAATTTGAGCGATCTATTCTTTTCTTTGATCAACAGACAGACACTATCATTCTAACATGCATTCCATGCCATAAAACAAATAAATCAAGATTTTATTTTTAACACAAGAATGCAAGATACCTCTGAGATGGGCCGTTGATGTGTGATGCAAATCGGGCGTAGAGGGCTTGCGAACGCCTAGATCACGATGTAGACAGGACAACGACCAACCTTGCAAATGATGGAGATCGGGATACTTGAGAGATGCGAAGTTGATGTGCGACGAAAACTGGTGGTAGAGGGCTTGTGAACTGTTGGATGCGATGGAGGCCGTCAGCGGCCGGCGTTGTGAAAGATGGAAAAGAACGACCGTGAGTGGCCGGCATTGTGAAAGATGGAGACGAACGACTGGGAGCTGCCGGTGATGGAGACGAACGACCCGGGGCCGGCGTTGTGAAGGATGGAGACGAACGACCGGGAGAGCCGGCGATAGAGACGAACGACCGGGAGCGGCCGGCGATGTGAAAGATGGAGCTTCTCGACTAGGAGCTGCCGGCGATGGAGACGAAGAACTTAAACAAACTTTTCCCTTTTTTTCTCTCTGACAACAGCCAACTTTTCCCTTTTGTTTCTATATGAATTCCCAATAACACACACAGCCGTTAGATTGTGATCTAACGGCTGTGTGAGGACGTCCCTAGAATTGAATTCTAGGGACGTCCATAGAAGATGAAATATATATATATATATATATACATCCTCTAAGGATTTTCAAGTGACTGGATTTCGACTTGCGCCCAATTTGGGCGTGAAACCAAATCCCTCATTGGATGTAATTTGAATTATATAGATTTTAAAAATCTCGTGAAACAAACACTGAATTTTTAAAACCAAGTAACTCACGTAACATGTAACTCCAAATTTTTCCAAATAAACACTACTTTAGTGATTTAGAGAAGTAAGCACAATATAAGTAAATTAGGTAAGCTACAATATTGTTTCTTCAGATTTTAAAAGTGAAGAGGAGAATTTTGTAAATTTATTTTTGACTGTTAAACTGGATAAATTAATTTTTAATAATAATAATAATAATAATAATAATAATCAACTACTTAAGGATAACAGCCATATATTAGGATATAATTATATCCATGAATGTACTCATGTAACCTTAATTTTATTTTAATTAATGATGATAATATATTTTAAAAATGTTAAATGATTTGATTTGTTAAACATTCTTTGCTTTGTTTGAAATTATTTATTTTAATAACTAATAATTTATTTTAAAAAATTAAATTGATTTGATTTGGTATACATTATTTCATTGATGAATGAAAATGACTATTAGCATTTAAAAAAATGAATATGTGTTTTTTTATTTTTTGCCAATAAATATTTTATTTTAAAAATTATAAAACATATTTAATAGTGAGAGCTCAAGGTGCCTCTCGGGACTCGCATAAAATTAAAAAATAAAATAAAAACATCATTTCTGCCGTCTCTCGGGATTCGCAATAAAGAAAAAAATATCGCTGACTTGACACTTGAAAAACCAAAAAGCTATAGAACTTTTCATTTTATCCCCTTATTTTTTAAATTTTTTAGCACGTTTTAATTTTTTTTGGAATAAAAATTAAGTTCATTTTATTAAGCTACTCCCCAAATTATGAATAGCTTGTAATGTTATATTAATGTTTTTAAAAAATTATTTTAATACATAATTGTTTATCGTAAATTATATAACCAAATAAAAATTATAAAATAACAAGTTGATAGAACTTCATTGGCATCTATTTAAAATTATATATACCAAAAATTTTAAAAATAAATTATAATTTTAAAATTCTATACTATTCATTATAATATTTCCTCGTTTGTTATCGGAATTAACCAGACAAATCGCCTCACCAAGCTAACAGCCTTTGGGTCAATTGGCATTAGGTCCCTTGTGGAAGGTTTTCGTTTCGGGGAGGATCCGAGATCGAATCTCATAGCCTGCACAAAGTAAAGGCACGTGAGTTGCCTGAGCCCTTAGCTGCACGCTCCCGGGTTCCGGTGCTTGTTGTCTTTTTCATCGCTCCACAAACTAAAAAGGTATTAACCAAACAATTTGCTCCATCAACTAAAAAAGGTTCATTAAAAATGAATTAAATCATAGTTATAAATTATTATAAATTCATAATTGAAATTATAAATAATTAAATTTTAGTTGTTAAATAATTAAATTGGTTGTCTGTTTGTTTGCCGGTCTCTCTGATTTCCTCTCTGTTTGATTTCCTTCCCTTTGCGATTCGGAGATGCAAGAAGCTACCTCACAGATTGAATCCGGCGTTCTCAGTGCAGGTTCATGTTAGTTTAGGCTTTTACTGCTTGGTTTGGTAAGTACTGACTATTTCAAGTCAGAAATAGATGTATTTTAAGGGGAAATTGAACTATCTGGTAAATATATGTCGGATTCATTAGATTATTTTATTGACTATTAATAATTATCTGATAAAGTCAATCCGTTTTTACTATGCGCTATTAATTCCAATATGATTATTGATCAATTCCTTTTTGACTATGTGCTATTAATTCTGCTATGGGTGGATTCATTGAATAATTCCTTCATTTGATTACTGCTTTCATGGTAGTACTACCTTAAAACAATAATGGGGTAGTACTCATTGAGTAATCAAATTGTATTAATTATTAATTCTTTACAAATAAGGCTGTAAACAAGCCGAGCCTAGCTTTGCCTTGTTCAAACTTAGCTTGTTACTATTTTAATTAAGCTCAAGCTCGAGCTTGAGCTTAGCTTCAAGCTTCATTTGTCATGTTCAAGTTTGGCTTGTTACTATAAAATGTTGCTATTCTAGTTCACTGAGCTCAAGTTAGAACTTGTAAAGACTAAGCTCTCTAATGCTTATGTTTTGTTGCTCTAATTTTCTGATTATTTTTTCTTTAATGCTTCTCCAGTTCTTTATCTGAGTATATAATAAAAACTGTATACAACTTCAAATAAAAAGAAAAAAAAAATTCTATACAACTATAGTATGGTTTTAAGTGTACTTTCAGTCAGATGAGGTTCATGCGTGCATTGTGACATGTGGAGGCTTGTGTCCAGGGGTTGACACAGTAATTAGGGAAATTGTCTGTGGTGTAACCAAGATACTTAGGATAGAGGTGTGTTCTTTTTTCCTTGACAGTTTTGATTAGTTATTTGCCTGAATTAGTTGCAATGGGTCCCATGAGTGTTAGTGTGTTACCATTCCAGTATTCTGTTCAGTTTAACACAACTTGTTCATTTGTTCTACTCCGCATGTGTCGCACACTATTTTGGTGGCTTTGGTTTTTGGCCAAGATTTTTGGAAATAGGATATAGGATATAGGAAGTATCCTCACTGCATGGTTTGGGTTGTATGATGATTGTTATTCTGTGTTTGAAGGAACATCTTTTATCCTTAAATTCTTTAGCACATATTTTGCCTTTCTGGGAAAGAAGAGCGGGGCAAACCCACTGTAGACCCAGCGATACGACAAACCCCGTGGAACAGTGGGGACGGTGCCGCGCTCACGTGGGCGCCGGAACCACCAATACACAATCACTATTCACAATTTCCAGAAATATGTCGAACTCTCACCACTTGGTGAGAGCTCTATCGGTGACCCGTGTACCAATAGACTCGAAAGTCGTTGGCTACGCTTTGCCATTCAATACATGAAAATAACCGTTAGATAAAATGCTGAGATCAGAACAAATGACAGCTTTTAACTCAATTTCAACTTATTTTTGACCAATCAATTTGTTAAGGATCTCTAACATTCTGATTAGCTATAAGAAAGTCTATAACGGGGCCAGGTCTAACTATCATGGTGGTTGAGACATCTGCAAACAAAAGTTGAGGCAATTGCTATATGAAAAATAAAGGTAACACACACACACCAATGTACACAGACACCTGCCCAACTATAATTTTTGTAAGCACTGCATACCAATATTCAATGAGAGACCTCCTTGTGTAGTTCAAAAGCTGGAATGGAAGTCTCTGCATCCCAACACTCCACCTCCCAAATCAGTAAAATTTGACGGATTATTTTGAAAATAGGACTGCCGCACAAGAAGGCAACCCCTGCAAAAATAAACAAATAAATTAATTAAAACTCATGTGATAAGACAACCCCTCTGACTGAGGTTACAGATAAATGACTTGCAAAAGAAAGCATTATCAACATACTGTTTGGCAGCATGCTGGCGCAGAACTATGTCAAGCACCCTTTCCTAACCTTTCAAAGCTAGGGTAAAAGACGGCATCGGAATTTTAGCTGCAAAACTCAGCTTAACTTAAAGGTCTTAGTATGATATGGTCGCCTAACACGCTTCCTGTCATTTTCCCCCGGGCTATCATTGCCACCTGGGCTGCCATTGGCAGCACTACTGTACAGTACAAACAATTAATAGACTAAGGAAAGTCCTATCCATGTAGAAAACAAGAAGAACAGCCAGCAATAGCATTACAACATGGAGAATGCAAAGAACGAGACATACTTGTTGGAAGACATGTCTTCCAGAACAACCGTAAATTCACTGTTCACATGAGGCAGAGACCCAATGGTAAAGAGGCTCTTCTCCCCATCATAAGCAAAATCTTTGTTCCCCAGCTCAGTATCATAGGTGTTCTTCCGGCAGTTGTGGAAAGTCTGGAGAATAACATTAACTACCATTGGAACAAATCGGTCCAGGAGCTGACGACAAGTGTGAAAAAGATGATCGAGGAGTTTGGAACCGAGACCATACTCAAAGTGCCTCCTCGAGCTCCAGCACCAGAAATCAATCTCTGCACAGGAAGAGAAGAAGAGAGATGGGAGAGATTGGAACTAGCTGCAAGAAACAACCATTTGTTTTTGCAGCCAAATTGTGCATCATCTGTATCACATTGATGGACAATGGGAGTTACTAACCATAGAAATCATCATCCAAATAACTCCATATGTTTATACTGTGTTGAGGGGGAAAGGTTGGTGCAGGAAAAGAATTGAGACTCCTTCCACATTTGGAGTCTTCTGTAAATGTTATGCTTTGTTGCAATGACCTTAAAGCTATCGTTCACTATGTTCATGAGAGAATAAATTGGGTAGGAATCAAGTCAATGAGATCTCTTCTTTTATATTCTTGATGAGATTGATGTGAAGAAAGGATTACTTTCGTTTATTGTATTATTGTTTGTTTGTTTATTTATTTATTTATTTGTTGATGAGTTTGACATTGAAAGTTTAATCGGATGACTAAAATAGAGGTTTCAATGTTTAAGTTTGACAAGTCATTAGGTAAAAACTTTTGATTAAAAGAAGGGATAAGATTATTTTTATTTTTTGGATCTTGTATTGACTCTATTTTTTTCTTTGTATGTATAGTTGTTTTCTATTTTGTTCTCAATGTCTAATTTGCATATTTCTACTCTTGAAATATTTTATATGACCTTTGTACTTATATTTTAATGTTTTTCTCATAGAAGTTATGATTTTTCATCTACTTTCTTAGATCCAAATTTTTTTTTAAAAATTTTTAATAATGGCTTGTAAGATGTTAACATAGAAAAATCTAATCAGTGGATTGAAAATAAAATTTTGATGAAGTGGAGAAAGCTAGGAATTAGCACTTTGTTACTATAATATGAAGTCAAACCTAAACTTGGCATTTCTATTATCTTTTGTGACAAACAGTTGATTTTCTACTGAAATTGTGGTTTACAAAATCCCAGCTTTTTGTATAGAAAAATAAACCATTGTACTGTTTACAAAAAGGCTTTGGTCTTAATTGGTAACTCGGTATCAATAGTATCCCACATAGTTTGCAACTTTGCATATCATTCATCCAAGTTACAGCGAAAGGGGAGGCCGGAGGCGGAGGGGGAGGGCCTGGCCGGAAGGAACCGGCGACCGCCCCCCTGCCCCGCCCTCCGGGTTGCGGCCACCCTCGTCTCGACACGTAAGACCCCACCTCCCACACTCCCGTCGACACGTAAATCCCACACCCCACTGTCCTTGGCCTTTCGTCCCGTCAACAAGGAAGCGACACGTTTCCTTGTTTGGAACAAAGCACCCATCTATATATATCTGGTGTCTCTTGTTTATTGTCCTACTGGTTTTTTTTTTACTTTGTTTCCTGTTTGTTTTTTGGTTGCAGGATGGCTTCTCTGGGTCTGGAGGAGATG
Source organism: Dioscorea cayenensis subsp. rotundata (assembly GCF_009730915.1). Taxonomy (NCBI): domain Eukaryota; kingdom Viridiplantae; phylum Streptophyta; class Magnoliopsida; order Dioscoreales; family Dioscoreaceae; genus Dioscorea; species Dioscorea cayenensis. The sequence continues at coordinate 1,666,280 of NC_052481.1, read as the reverse complement.
AAGAGGAGAAAGGCAATGTGGTTGTACCCCAAAGTGCTTGGTTTCAACCCTTCTGAGAGATGGGGGCACTCTTCTTGTTTCTTTGATGGAGTTGTTTATGTTTTTGGGGTAAGATTTCTTCTCTTTTTGTTCTCTCTCTTTTTTTCTTATCTCCAATTTCAAGTTTAATGTTATCTCTAATGTAACATGATGGAATTTACAAGATTGAAATTTGATTTTCTGAACAAAAATTTACAGGGATGTTGTAGAGGGTTACATTTCAGTGATGTTCTTACTCTGAATCTAGACACAATGGTATGGAAATCCCTTGTTACAACTGGGCCAAAACCCGGAAACCGTGACAGTCATGGCACGGCACTAGTCGGTCACAGGATGGTTGTCTTAGGGGGAACTAATGGCTCAAAGAAATTGAATGATCTTCACATTTTAGATTTAAGGACAAAAGAATGGAGTAAGCCTAATTTCAAGGGCATGCCGCCTTCGCCCCGAGAGAGCCATACCATCACTGCAGTTGGCGATGCAAAGCTTGTGATTTTTGGTGGTAGCGGAGAAGTCAAAACCAATTATCTGAACGATATACATATATTTGACCTCAAGAGCATGACTTGAGTTCCCCTGATGTTAAGGGCGAACTTCCAGCCCCAAGAGATAGCCACACTGCTGTTTCTATGGGTAATAAGCTTCTTATTTATGGGGGTGATTGCGGTGATCGTTATCATGGCGAAGTTGATGTTCTTGACATGGAGAATATGACTTGGTCACGGGTATGATGTTTGAGCCTTTTTGTGTTGCCTGCTATTCAGTTATCATGCTTCGATTATAATCATGATCATCGTCAAGCATCTTGTAGCTATAATGCGTTTACTAGCTTCATACTAGCTCTTATCATGTGATTTGTAAAGGAACTTTGATCACATCATTTACCGATTTATTGGCTTTTACTTTGTGCAGCTTGTGATTCAAGGGTCCTCACCCGGAGTCAGAGCAGGTCATGCAGCTGTAACTTTTGGGAGCAAGGCGAGTACTCATGATGATGATGTTTGAGGAAAAGAACAATGAAAGTAAGCAATAAGCACTTTGAATCTGCGGTTTAACGATGTTTTTTTCTATTCAATAGGTTTATGTTATCGGGTGGAGTTGGCGACAGCCAATACTATAGTGATGTTTGGGTTCTTGATGCGACTAATTGTTCATGGACTCAGCTTGATATTGGTGGACAGCAACCGCAAGGGAGGTTTTCTCATACTGCTGTTATTACCGGCAACCGACATTGCCATTTACGGAGGGTATGTGTTTGCGAATAACCTATCAGACTTTCTAATGACTGGTTATGTGTTTAATTATGTTGTGAATTTACAGTTATGGAGAGGATGAGCGCCCGCTAAATGAGTTACTGATTCTGCAGTTGGGGTCCGAGCACCCTAATGGTCGGTACAACATTTCAATGTGTAAGATTTTTGGCAATCACTTGATCCAAGATAAGCAGAAGTTTTTGAAAGCAAGTGAAAATTCAGTGAGTGATAGTTGTTCTGGATATTAATCAAGGCTTCTTTGTTTTAGTGTAATGTGTTGTAACATCTTTCAATTTTGTTCTCTCAGCAAAAAAGCATGGTTTCTAGTAATGGAGTGCTTAATCAGGGATCTCATGAAGCTGAAGCTGAAACAAAGAGCCCTCTCATACGAGGCTTGTCTCAGTTTATATTTTGTTCTTTTTTTTTTTAAAGATTATTAAAAATATTTTGAATGACCTTATGCACTGTTTGGCTGTTATAGATAATATGCATGCGAAGAGAAGAAAAATAGGGGAGAACAAAGTGTGGGAGATTGAATCTGAGGAAGAAGAGCATTCTGGTGGGCATGACACGAATTTCTTGAATGTGGAATCCCCACGACAGCCAAAGACAGACCAATTCCTTCGTGTCATTCCACCTATGAAATGTGATGCTCAATTTATTGGTTCAGATCAGTGTCCAGTTGCCAGGCCAGTGTTCCCCTCTTTGGTAAGTTGTATCACATATTCATGTTTGTAAAGAATCTCACATGATGTTGTATTCATTGTTATGCAATCCACTGTGTAGATTGGAGCAGAAGTTCACGGAGTTGTAGATGGTGCGTCCGACTCCGGTTACTTAATGACTGCCAACGTTAATGGACAAATTTTTCAGGGTGTCTTGTTTGCTCCAGTAGGAATTCAAAAACTGTATTTCTGATACTCTGATGTGCATTGTACTCAGTCTTATATGTTTGAATTAGCTCAATAATATCGATGGCATGTTTTTTTATCAGGTGACCGGATTTGCAGTTCCAAGACCTCCTATGTATTCTCAAAGCTCACCTTTGGGAAGCCCCACCCTCGTTCCAAAACTAGTGCGGCTGCAGCTCATGATGTTCCTATTCATGTAAGACCTTCGCAACCACCCACACTTGCCATCCCTGAACGCAGTCATCACTGGCTCCAAGCAAATCCAGTTTGTGTCGTCAAAACACAGGCGGCACGATCAAGCAACGATCTTCAAGGTGATGTCCTTACTCTCGGAGGACCTGGAGCAGGTTGATCATAGAACCAGGAGCAGGAACTCATGTTTCTGTTAGATTAGAACCAATGTTCTATTCTTTTTCCCTTTTCTTTTGTATTGTGGCTTAAAATTTAGAGAATTTTCTTAAACGTCAAATCTGACTTCCACTCAAGATTTCATTTTATTCTCAAATTATAAGATCTGCAACAAAGCAAAGCTTGAAAGACAGATTGAAGATCTTGTGGTCTGGAAAACCACAGTTCATCAAAGACAAGTGATCAAACTTTACGAGATTGAATGAGATCTCAGACAAATGTTCATTTAATCAACACACTTGCAAACCACCCGGTTTTGAAGCACAATTCATTCAGTGTTGTACAAATCAATTAGCCTGATTGATTCTGTTTGTACAATTCTGGTCCATCTTTTCTTAAATATAATGCAAGTTTGAAGAAACTAAAGTGTGCAGTTTATCAACACAGACAAAGTTTGAAAAAAACTCAAGTGTCTGCAGTTCAACACAGACAGAATTCTGCCTTTGAAAGAACCCAAAAAGAGCTAATTTATTGAAAAACTGAAGAACAAAAGAAGTATACAGAACAAGAAGACTAGAAAACAGGAATATACCTAAAACTAAGAGATAAGGACTAAGCAACTGAATTAAAAGGAGAGATCAGCATTTACAAAACTCTTCATTATCCATCGAGGGAGATCCCGCCCATGGAGAAACAAGTTGAGGTGACTGTGAATTGCCTCATAAGAGGCTAGACTAATAGCAGGGGTCATCCAACCATTGGGGATAATCTGAATTGAAGGGCTGTTTGTCATATCTAGATGGAATCTCAAGTTTGAAATATGAGTGTTGAACTGCCAAACACATCTTCATCTCAAACAAAGATCTTTATGAAGCTATTACTGTTGGTACCAGTAATTCACATTGGAGAGCGAATTCTTGGACTGCTTGCATTCTGGAAGCTTTAATGTCTACTGGAAGTCCTCAGATTCATTACATTCCAAATCGGTGGATTGTTGTTACCCACAAACTGGCAGTTCATGGTTCAAGCCTTCATCATCTCACCCTCTTCCATCAAGGGCGAGATCTTCCTCATTGGATCATGAAGATTATTAACTCTCTAGGTTTTGTTATGTAATTCCTTTCTGTTATGCAGCCTTTTAGTTTCTTGAGTTTAGTTTTTGTCTCTTGTTTTCAGCTGTACTTTCTTCTTTCTTTTGAATAAATTAGCCTCTTGGCTATTTTTAGCAAAAAGAAAAAATCTGGGTTGATGATGAAGATGTGCTGAATGGGCAATCAGAAGTACAATGTTTGTTGCCTTGAAACTAATTAAACAGACTTTTTTTTTTAAGAACCTCTCAAACAGAGAAGCTAATTTATTGAAATTAAAAAGGAGAAAAGAAGAGACAAAAGGCTAAAAAGATACAAAAATTGAATGATCTAAAGAACAGAAAATACAATTTAGAAAGAGAACCCATTGTTAAGAAACGATTGCATGATCCAAAAAGGAAGGTCTTTTCCAAATAGAAACAAGTTGAGATGCTGATGATGGAAACCAATAGACGCTAGATTGGCTGCCGGAATTCCCCAAGAAGCTGGTATGATTTGTATATGAAGGCAGTTACACATATCCGTAAGAAAATTCAGGTTGCTAATTTGTTGCTGAAATCGCCAGGAAGAGGTGTGGTCAGAGCACTGGATAAGATCAAGAATTGCATGATGTTCGTAGAGGATATGTTTGACTGGAATGTGGAGCGCGAGCGCAGTTTGAAGAGCAACTTGTAAGGCAAAGATTTCATCCAAGGAGTAATCCAACAAACATTGAGAGACACATCCTGCAAGAGAAATCTCATAGTTAGCGTTAGAAAAGAAAAAACAGATTGATCTTACCAGTAAATTGTAGTTTGTAGCTGCATGGGTGAAGAGGAAGTATCCATCAGCAGTAGAGAAATTGTTCAAAATAAGTTTTCTACCAAAGGGGTTTTTAGTGCTGAGGGAAAACTCATCAACATAAACCGTAGTCCTGGTCACAATGGAGGAATAATTGGGATGAACGTTTTTGAATATTGCATTGCATCGGCAAATCCAAATGTACCAAGCACCAACCGCGATGAATGCCAAAGTGCGCAAAGACTGACCATACTCAGTGATCCAATTACCAGAAGAAAAGCCATTAGTGAAAGATATTGATGTGTTCAACATGGAATTAAACCAATTCCAGACCCCCTGAATTCTATCACACTAACAAAATAGATGATCAATGGTCTCACGGTGAAGCCCACATAAAACACATAGAGTATCTGGGCCAATGTGAATACTATGAAGAAATGCAGAGGTGGAAAGGTGACCTCTTAGACATAACCAAATGAAGTGTTTAATTCTAGGGCTACATGTATCCGCCATATAATCATCCACCCAACCTAGTGTTCTGAAGAAGAAAATTGTTTGTTCAAAAAGTGATAAACTGCAGATGAGATTTTGGTGCAAGAGGATTTAGGCATCCAAATCCAGTGATTATCCGAATTATGATCAATTGAAGTAAAGTCCTTGTCAAAGTTATCAATATGATTGCCAAAGAGAAGGTAAAGCCCCTGAAAATCCCACTGATCACCAAAAATAAGATCCGAAAGGTGAATCTGATCTAATTCAACATCCATGTTGAGATAAGTGGGTTTAAGGGCAGCTGGGATGTCAAATAACCAAGGGTCCCAAAGAAGAGAAGTTTTCACGGGATTAATAGAATTAATTTTGCAGTAATGCCTAATAAAAGCAGCAGTTTTACATAGACCACGGAAAAAATCAGGAACACTTAGCAGGCACAGTATCATGCCAAAAATTGATCTTCCCATACTTATAGATCAAAATCTCAACCCACAAACAATCATGATTATTTAAGTATTTGAAGATATTTTTGGACATGAGAATGTTTGCCAAGAACAAGGTTTATGTTACCGAAGTCCCCCTCAGACTTACCTTCCGTTAAAATATTCCAACTAATGTTATGGATGCCCGTTGCATTGCCATTCCTACTCCAAAAAAATTTTCTCACAGCTTTGGAAATATCAGATAGAATAAAATCAGGGATAGGATAAACTGTCAAAGTGTAAACTGGAATAGAAAGGAGAATAAAATTAATTAAGATCTTTTTAGCAGCAAGAGTAAGGTGAAAATCAACCCATTTGGAAGCGATCCTTTTGACTTTATCCACCATAGATTGAAAGGTTTGAGAAGCCATTCTTTTGGGAGAGATGAACACACCTAAGTACTTAAATGGGAAGAAAGCTTGTCTAAGATTCAGAATAGAACAAATTATATTTAACACATTTTTATTAAACCAAGGCGGGAAAAAAACTTAGGATTTAGAGCAATTGGGACGTTGACCGGTTATGCTGGTGTAATAAGATAAACAAATCTGAATATTTCTAGCAACCTTACGAGAAGCCTGGGTGATTAGAATCAAGTCATTAGCATACATAAGATGATTGAAATTATGATGCAGATTGCTATTAAAACCAGGGATCAGATTATTTTGAAGACTATAATTAAGCATAGTAGTAAGGGTTTGAGAGACAAGAATGAATAAGTAAGATGAAATAGGGTTTCCCTGATGAATACCTTTGGAAGAAGAAAACCAGGGAGTGGGTCTACCATTGACTAGTAAAGAAAAAGAACAAGAATGAAGACAAGAAGCAATCCAAGAAATCCAAAGAGGAGGAAAATTCATTTTGACAAGAATGGCAAGAATTGCACTCCAATTGAGAGTATCGTATGCTTTTTGGATGTCTAGTTTGATAATCATCCAAGGGGGCTAAAGGTATCATTTTCAATCGAATGAGCAACTTCTTGCAATGCAATAATATTATCCAAAGAGCAATGATTAGGCACAAAACCCACTTGTTCCCGACCGATAAGATTGGGAATCTTTTTTTAATCTGTTGGCAAGAAGCTTCGAAATAATTTTAAAACAGACATTACACAAAGAAATAGGATGGAAATCAGACACAAGCTTAGGATTATCTTTCTTTGGGATGAGAGCAACATAAGTTCTACCCCAAGAAGAAGGCAAAAAGGAGGTTTTAAAAAAATGTTGGATAGCTTCGAAGAGATGAGTAGCGACAACATGCCAAAAGATTTTGTAAAATTCAACATTGAAGCCATCGGGACCAGGGGTCTTACTTGGGGGAGGTCAAGAATAGTTCGATGAACTTCCTCCAAGGTAACCCCACTAGTGAGCAGAGCACTATCGCAGTCCGAAAGCATGCGAAGGTCAGGGGGAAGAGCATCAATGATGTTTGTTGAAATGTTGGAAGGGTCGTTCCAAAGATTTTGATAGAAGTTCATGAAAGCTTGATTAATGCTTGAGGGGTCTCTAAAAACATTACCATTAGTATCTTCAATCTGAGAAATAAAATTGGAATGAGATCGAGTACGAAAAAGAGCATGGAAAAAACTAGAATTCTTGTCACCATCTAAAACCCACTGTAAGCGAGCACGCTGAGCCCACTTAATACTGTTCTGGCGCTGAAAGCAGTTAGTTTAGTGCAATAATCAAACAGATCCAAAGTGCCAATGTCTGCTTCAGTTTTAGATATGACAGCATCCAAGTTATTAACCCCAGAGAGACACTAGTGACTGAGTTTAGAGCGAGTGCGAGAGAAGAAATGAGTAAACACATGCATGGGGTTACCATGAGGAGAGAAATTCCAAGCATCCCGGACACAGTTGTGACGACCAAGATAATCAACCCAAAAGTTTTCAAGCCGAAAAAGTCTCTTTTTATGAGTATAGAATAAGTTGACGGTAAGAAAAAGGGGGGAATGATCCAAAAAGGAACGAGTAAGATGAGAAAAAGTATAGGATTTAAAAAAATTGCTCCACTTGAGATTAACCAGGAAACACTCAAGCCTGGCCCAGCGACGAGTTGAGCCATGTTGATTATTGCACCAAGTGTAAGTGGAACCGACGTATTTTAGATCCAAAAGGTTATTACTATCTATAAAATCATTGAAAACACACGATTTACAGCTATAATAGGAGAAAGATCCCCCTCTGTGCTCAGCTCTGGAAAGAATGGAGTTAAAGTCCCCCAGAATGAGCCAAGGAGCCTGAGAGAGAGGAGAGTTTAGAGAGTTCATGCCAAAGAAAACGTTGATTAAAGCATCGAGAAGAATTATAAACCACTAAAATGAGAAAGGTTTTAGAGAATGTAGTGGAAACCACGATATGTAAAGCGTGAGGAGAGACGACAATAGGAGTAACCTGACCTATGGTCAAACTCCATAGGATAAAAATACCTCCTGAAAAACCCTCGGCGAAAACAGAAGCCCATTCCCAATGCCTAAGAGTTTTCTTACAAAAAAGATCAACTCAATCAGAGTTGGCGCTGGTTTCAACAAGGCAAACCAAGAGGGGCTTAAGCTTTTTGATGAGTCTGAAAAGTCGAGAAAAAGTATCCTGATCGGAGATACCCCTGCAGTTCCTACAGAGAATTTTAGCTAGATTCATGGAAAACATATTTAAAGAAATAAAAAGATACTTCCTTATGAACGGGAAGACAAGAGTAAAAAACCAGATCATCAGGAACCAGAACCCTCGATTTTCATCCTGTCTTTCTTAGGCAAAATCTTATTTGTATGTGAACCTTTCCTGTTGAGTGCATCCCTTCTGACCTCTGATTGATACTGGACCAGCGTCATAGAATCATTGGGGCCGTTATCATCATCTGGCATCTCATCATCACCCTCTTAAGATGAACCTTCATCTTCATCACTATCCTCCTCCATTTCACTGGATTCAAGGGCAGAGTAGACTTAAGCTACAAGGGAACTATGCAAATGTCCAGAAGAAAAGGTGTTGATGGGGACATTTGGAATATATGTTCACAGGATGGGGGGGGGAGGAGAGAGATGGGTCTAGAGAAGTTGTTCATCTGAGTGGCTCCTCGGGGGTTACGAAAAGGACTGATTTGAGTGGAAAGGATGAGCTGTGGGTCAACACGAGGACCACTAAAAGGTATGATTAGAAATAAAGAGTCGTTCAGATTGGAAACCTTGGGATTAAGCGAGTCAGAGGGAAATGGGATAGGATCTATAGGATTGTTTTCAATGTGGGTGGAGATGATCTCGATATTTTGATTAACGACTAGATTTGCAATGGGAGATTGAACAAGTGGGACTGCAACGGCATCAGATCTTGGGGATTTGTGAGGAGCATGGATAGTAGAGGACCGCCCTCTACCAAGGAACCGGGATCCACCACGTAAGCTGTGGGAGGTGGTGCCTCAGGACTCAGTAACTTTGGCATCCAAACCGGCTGCTGTTCGTGAGGTCATGTGATTAGCACATCCAACGCCACAACCATAACCCCGAGCACGGCTGCGCCGGCGAGATATCAAAAGCCATGGCCCGAAATCAGTTTCTGGGTTATCCTCAGTGCCGAGAACAAATATAGGATCAGAAATATCCATGCAATGATTGACATCGTGCGAGACATGGGTGGTTCTCTCTATCGGCAGTCGTTTATCATGAGAGGGCAAAGAGAACCCACCGGCCTCAGACGACGATGATCGAGTGCACAACTTATTTCCATAGCTGATGAGCCCACAGTTGTAACAAAAGGTCGGTAATCGCTCGTACATTACAACTACGAACACTTTGTGAAAATCATCCTCAATCCAGAAACCACGACAAAGAGGTTTAGATTAGTCTATTTCGATGTAAACTCGATCGTATTTGGACCTGGCCAGTGTGGATGTAAATTCACCGATTTTAATGAGATTATCAAAGTTGCTATCAATAGTCTTGAGAGTTTCTCCCTCCCAACATTCGATTAACAAGTTGTGAAACTGTACCCAGATTGCAATAGAGTTAAGCTTGGCAAAATTAGGTTCGAAGAAGGGTTTTCGTGGGGACAATTGGAGTATGATTCCATTCACAGACTAGGGCCCCTCAAGAAGAAGACGCTGCATCGCTTTCTCAATAGAATATCTAATCAATAAAAATCCATTTGGAAGATCGGATATAAAAATTTCACCAATATTATTCCATTTAGCCAGGAGCAACATCTTGACTTGCTCGAAAGAGGGGGATTTACCAAACAACTTTCCATAAAGAGCATATTGAAACTTCATACGACCTCGGTTGATGGCATCCTTATCCAGAAGGACAAAGCGGATGTGGTTTCTTTAAGTTTGGTTAGAAGCTGGGCATTATGGAGAAGAGAATTGTCAAAGGATTGAGTCATAGAAGAAGCTATTTGGGACGAGGACTTTTGTGAAGGAGGGGGTGGCTGGCAAGGGGGAGGCAAGATCACAAAGAAGTCGCAAGCGAGACTTGGGAGATTTTTTGCTTGGAAAGGTGAGACTTTGAGCTAAGTTGAAGCAGGAGCACAAGACTGCAAACTAATTAAACACTGACTTAGCCTTGCAACTAATTAAACACCAACCACACACCATTGAGTCACATAGCAAAGTACAATGTTTGTTGCTGCAATCCACATAGATAAACAGAATAAACATTCATATTACAAGGTCCTTACCATCGAATGCACAACCTCTTGAAGGGCAATTATATTATCAAAAGGGGTTCGACCAGAGACAAAACCACATTGGTCCTTACCAATTAAATAAGGCAAAATATTTTTGAGACAATTAGGTAAGATTTTAGAAATAATTTTATAGCAAACATTACAAAGAGAAATATGATGAAAATCAGCAACAGAAATATGATTGGATTTTTTTGGGAATTAAAGCAATGTAAGTTTGGCCCCAAGACTTATGCAAAATAGCATTTTCAAAAAAAATATCGAATTGCCGTAAATAAATGATCACCCACCTCATCCCAGAAGAAGTGATAAAATTCAGCGTTAAGACCATATGGGCCAGGGCTTTTACCTGAAGGAAGAGAATGAAGAGCTTGCAAATTTAGTTACCTCTTTAATAAGCGTATTATTGTCACTAGAATTTATAATAGGCAAATCATTTGGAAGCGCTTGTAAAACATCATTAAAGGAGGTATTAGAAGAATCAGTCCACAGATCAGAGAAAAAATTAATAAAGGTGCTTTCAATACTAGACCGATCTGTGAAACAAATACCGTCAGGATTTGTAATATGCATGATAGAATTAACATGATTACGAATACGAATATTATTATGAAAAAAGGAGATATTGTAATCACCACATTGAATCCATTGAAGACTGGCTCTCTGAGCCCATTTTGCAGAATTTTGTCTCTGAAGTGCTGACAATTTGTTATAGAGACCAGTTAAACTAGTATAAGTAACCATACCTGTGCCATTAAGATCATTAGAGTCTTCAGCCTCAGAAATCGCATGCTCAGTTTTTTTAATTTCAAATTCAATAGAATTCAGACCTGTCATTTTTCATCTAATTAAATTAATAGAAGTATGACTAATAAGATGAGAAAATGCATGTAAGGGGTTAGAATGAGGCTTTAAAGACCATGCCTCTCTCATCGCCGAATGATAACCCAAATAATCTAACCAATAATTCTCAAACCGAAATTTTTTTTTTATTGTTGAAATAAGAACATGGAAAAACTGTGAGAAGAAGGGGAGAGTTGTCAGAAAAAATTCTCGGAAGATGCTTAACGAAATAAGTAGTTACGTTAGCAGACCAGATGGTGTTAACCAGACAACGATCCAACCGAGCCGTGAGTCTGGCTAAACCCAATTGATTATTACACCAAGTAAAGTTAGAACCAATGTATCTCACATCCAAAAAATTATTGGCAGTAATAAAGTTAGAGAACTCATGAGCTTTAGGTTTGTAATAGGAGAAAGATCCCCCTTTCACCTCCTCTTCTGAGCAGACAACATTAAAATCACCAATGACAATCCAAGGTAAATTCGCAAAGATCATACCTGAGAGTTCATTCCACAAAATATGTTGATTTTAGTTTCTATTAGAGTTGTAAATAGTTGAGAGGACCCAGGAGTTCCGATTATCAGGCGTGATGACAAGATAAAGCTCAGAACGTGATTTCACCATAGGAGTCACCCTCCAAATTTTCTTCTTCCAAAATTATTTGTTGGAATTGCAGAGGGGTATCAGGCCGGGACACTTCTACCCTAATCATTAAAGGTTCTAAGCATTGGAAACGAAGGCCTATCATGGTGGAAGATTTTCTCTTTTCCTTTGGGATTCGTTACTGCCTTGGAGCCAGGAAGAGAAGCTGACAAGCCTCTCGATTCAGCTTCCAAGGCAACAGTGGGATTCAGAGCCTGATAAAGTATTATGATCATTGTGCAAGGTCTTATTTGAAGTAGCAAAAGAAGCACTAAAGCACTGTGCTTCCGGGGATTGAGGTTAGAATGCAACATGTCCGCCTCTTCCTTTGGCCATACCCCCACGTGGCGAACGAAAGCTTTCTGAGCGAGCAGTTGTAGCCTTGGTAAGTTCGTCCTCAGGAACGTGTGGGAATGCATGCGTCTCACGTGACTCCGGTTTCCCAGAGCCCCCAGAGACACCGCGTCCCTTCCGTCGAGTTATCAGCATCCACAGCCCAAAATCCATTTCGAGGGTTTCATTTGACTGTTCAAGGTTCACTTCCAGCTTTGGTGATCGAGGAACAAGTTCCGTCTCCTTGCCATCACTTTGCAAACCATGAGCAACCATTACCGCCAGCCTATGTCCCTCACTAGGCTCAGTACACAGGGGTGGAGATGAATTGTTATAGTTATCAACTTTGAGTAAACGAACAAGACAAGAAGTAATCGTCTCCAAAGCTTCACCATCCCAAAACTCCACAAGAAAATTGTGGAATTGGACCCAGACATCAGCCGTAGTAAGCTTGGAGAATGCTAGTTCAAAGAACGGCTACCACTTAGTGAGCTGCAAGAAAATCCGGTTTACGGACCATGGGCCTTCAAATAGTATTTTCTGCATGATTTCCTGAGAAGCACATCTGAGTAGAAGGTATCCATTCGGCAGATCAGAGATAGAAACTTCTCCAACATTACTCCACATGATTTGATGGATCTTCTTAAGCTGATCGAACGTCGGGGGTTTCCCAAAGAATTTCCCTTATCAGAGAGTTTTGGGATTGCCTTCTAGCTCTGGTCATTGAGTCTCCATCCATGCGAATAAAGTCTGTAGAATTGGCTTTGAGCTTATTTAACATTGAAATGTCTTGCAATGGAGAGGGAGTAGGGTGATGCTTCACTGCAATATCCCCCTAGGATGGCAGAGGATGCGAAGTAGGCCCCCTGCTTGCCATAGCAAGGGGGAAGGAGAGCTGGGTATCAGTGGAAAGAAGGTTGGTGTGGAAGAGAGTTGGGGGGAGTATGGAACTCAAATTACTTTATCCATCACCGATCATGTGAGGTCTCTCACCTTTGAAGACTCAACTCATTAATTACAATTTTAGTCACATACTTTGTGTTTGATTTGTCTTGTCAAAAAGTTCTCTTAACCTTAGGTTGTATTTAATAAAAGCTTAATCGTTTGCTTTTTTTGTTAGTAAAATCATTTAATTATCTTGGTCTTTGAATTAACAATGAATTACATAGATGTACGTTCGATTTGGTAAGTAAATTATACAAATATATTCAATTTGGTCATTCAGTGACATTTCAAAGGAAATCACTGAAATAAGAACTAAAATTATCAATTAGATATATTAAAAAAATGTCATGCCGTGAAGAACAGGAGAGAAAATGACCAAAATGACAATTCTGTTTTTTCAGATCAAAAGCTTTATATTTTACTACAAAATCAGATGACAATATAAAGCCAGAACATTGCAGATAATACCAAAGACAGATTTAGCAATTGAGTTTACAGTAAAAGAAAAAAAAAACAACACAATGGGCAAAATAATGTCAGATTATTTTTGTTGTTAACCAACATAAATAACAATGAAAACAAGAAAGGCACAATAAAATAAAACAGACTTATAGATACAATAAACAGGAGATAGGGTCACCTATTTTAAATTTTGTACTCATCAGCAATTGTAATCACATCTTTGAAATATGTTGCATACAGAGAGAAGTAATAAAATAAATTAAAAGATTCTTATATCACAAGTAAGACGACCTCCAGTATCAATCCCATTCCTAAAGATTACATTCTCAGAGAGAAACACCTTTCAGCTGATGTACTAAGATCATAATCATCGGCACTGTAGCTTGACCTTGTTTTTGTACCTTGAGCAATTTCTGTCATCAGGTCCTTTGCAAAATTCTTCAGGTAATGTCTGATGTCGTGAACGAGAATTGAGAAGTTCCACACCTGGGCGTATCTGAGTCTTTTTGACAGACCTGATTATCATTCGACAGCAGTGGATCAGAAAACTTTCTCCCGCTGCAGATGCCGCTCAATGCACACTCTGATTCTGCAAAGTTAAGTGAACACTGAGTCTGGTCATCCGATTCCTGTGAAGAAACACAACATCAAATGATGATCTTTTGAAACAAGATGATTTGCAAAGGAAAAAGTCAAAATTGGAACACAATTACTCTATTGGCGTATCCTAGTTTTTCATAATGTGATTTCCAAAAGGAATAGAATGAGATTTTAGAAGGACAAGAGGAATCCAGGGGAACAAAAGATCAGCAAGAACAAATAAGCTGTTCATGGAAGGAAATATAGTAGGTTAATGACATGCTAAATTCTGAATACTGAAAATATGACGGAAAATAGATGGCTAGCTTGTAAAAGCACTACCATAAAACCTCAATATCCTGTTTTATACTCTGGCTGGCATCAATTTCTAGCTAATTGCCCAAAAGTTAAAGGAATGTAGCACAAGGAAAATGACAACCAATAAAAGAATGAAACCAACTCAGAAAGGTAAAAATTAACCAATGATCAACAGACTAACCTTATGATGGTCAAGGTGATTATTGGAAAATTTTGAAGTTGAGGAACTCAAGTTCTCACTTGATGAAGATCTACCATTATCCATTGGAGTGGCACTGAATGCTGATATGGGTGGTGGTTCCTCCGTTGATGAAGAACTAAAGGTTGATATTGAGAGAGACACTCATCAAAGTAATTCAGGGCTTCTTCTGTTAAACGCGTAGACATCTTAAGCCAGTCAATGCTTTCCTGAAGCAATAGTTGTCAACAAAGTAATGGAAAATGGTGTCGTTAACACCAATTAGTTCAATAAGAAATGACTTTTAAGAAGAAACAAAGAAATCCACAAAGGTTTACTTGCCTTTCTCCTTGGTCGAGACTTTCCAGTCTGAGAACTCTTTGTATCCGGAACTATCTTCTTTTCAATTTCACTGAGTTGTTGTCCATGCTGCTCTTCAATAGCCAAATCTTTCTGAAGTCGCCTTGCCCGTTCCTGAGACTGAAATGTTTTTTTTTTAGTCAAGCATGCTCATGAAGGTCAGGGATCTGTATATCCATAAATGTAGGAAAGGAGACCTGCCCCAGCTTCGTGGTATATTCCCTTCTAAAGTCAGACTAATTCAGTCATGCCTATAGAAATCAGAGAGAAGATGAATTTGACAAAAACCCCTCCAATCCAATTGGATTGTGATCTCTATTTATAGTCAGATGGTTTACATGTTCTCTGATTCAGAAGAAGGAGAACGTGCCTACATATAAGGAACTGCCTAACAACTATCACACCATCATGGACGCAGTCATCACGCTCTGCTAACAAACATACACGTGCATACATAAATGTTTACAATATTTCTAACAGCCAAGGTCCACAAATTCAGAGGCACTGTCTGCAACATTTTCATTGATGATTGCAGAATTTTCCTGTCTAATGGCCTGCAGTTTAACATCCATCTATCACTTTTGACCTCATCCATTAAGGGGAAGACAATAATTCTACTGTATTACTTTCAAAATGAAAGGAAGGCATATGGCAGAGCTACATTTGCCAATAATCAAGATGAACTCATGTAACAAGAAATATATGATAACCACGAGAGCTTAAGATGAAATTAGAGTAATCAGAGTGCTGTTGCTTAGATTTGTGTCATGCATGCATTAAGCAATATAATAATCACAAATATCATACATATATCACAAGAAAATTTCGTAAAATACAAAATACAAATTCCATAAAACTTATTCAACTAGAAATGGCCAGACTGCTGAGTTACTAGAATCACAAGAGATTGAACAAAATCTAAAACAAAAACAATGCATAAACAACATATTAACATTCTCTTGAGCATGGAAAAAATTGATTTTTACCAAAAACAGTTGTTCATAGAGAAATAGCCAAAATGCTGCATTACTTGAATCACATGAGATTGACCAAAGTATATAACAAAAACAATGCACAAACAACATATTTGGTAAATATATGGCAAAAATTTCGTTCTTGACAAATAATATGAATGGATTCAGATAGAAAAAACAAGTCTTTCATTGTTAAATCAGTTCAAAACCACCAATAATTTACACTTGCTCTCAAAAGTCCAAGCTCAATCTCACCCTGCAAATCATTCAACACAACAATCAGTTCCAATAAAACTCCACAATGAAAAACTCTAATCTATCACACAAAACCAACATTTCCTAGAATTAAATCTACTATCAAAACAAGAAAGCAAGTAAGAGATGCAAGGAGTAAGATAGATCACCGCGACGCAAGCCCCGCACTTGCCATCAATGGATAGAACTGGAACGAACACCGCTGAGATGATGACGACGACCACCACCAAGCTAATGGATTGAATGATCTTTGCTCGTTCCCTTCCCTCCATTTCACCAGCAAGCTCGAGCTCTTCGTTGTTCAAAGCTGCAAACCGGATCGAAAGGGGTCACTGCCTTTCAAGATCATCAACAGACGCTTTCTACGTCTCCAACAACTTCATAACCAACAAGGAAAATAATCTGATCACCTAATCACAAGACACAGACACTTTCTACAAACAAATTCATGACTTAAACCCAGGCTCACAAACAATTATTGTTCCTGGTCACTTACACCGGGCATCATAACAAAGAAGAAAAATAATCTGATCACCCAATCACAAGCACAGATGCTTTCTATATCTCCAACAGCTTCAACAACAAAGAAATCCCCAAATTGGAAGAACAAGGTAATAAACATCGATAGTCAAATCCGAAGAACATCCGCCGATAAAAGGTTACAATTGTTGGTAATAACTTTAGTTTTGACTCTTAATTTTTTTTTTTGCATCTTTCATAACATTGGTTATAACAAATAGATGTGTAAGTAGATCATATTTCTAGACCTATCTATGCTACAAAACCAAACATTATATGAACTCTTACGATGATTCGAAAATCATGTAATATCTGTCTACAAGAGTCACTCAATATTTTCAGTTACACTAAGCTAACCTATAACCTATTCAGCATCCACCATTTCACTGTTCAAGAACCCTACATTATCTGAAGACTTAGGCCCAGAAAGATGAGAATCCCCATTTGTATGCATGTCACCTAAATTAATTTTCTACTAGCATTGTTTTGGACAAGAGAGATCCTTGGTCATGTTTAACATATAAAACTTGATAGCAAGACCCTTGGAGCCATTCAAAACACCAAGCCCTTTGGGTCTTTCCTCCATGGCAGCTATAACGTCAGGCCTATGCTTTTTTCTAAACCCCTGGAGTTTTGTTTCATTCACAACTTGATAACCCATGCAAGCAGTTAGTACAAGTTGGCTGCTGTCAAACGTAGAACCAGTAAGAGAATGCAATAATGTAACAGCAAAACCAGCATCCTTGGTAGTCACTAATGCAGGGCCTGCATTCCAAAATGTACAATAATAAAAAATCATAAAACCTATCAGCCTTTTATCTAGCTAACAAAAATATATCTCCAAGATAACTGTCAAGAATATTATTCCCACAAGTGGCAAAAAATATATATATCAGACTTAAGTGTCTGGAAAATACCATATAACTCCATCAATGCTAGCGTGAGGAATAATATTACTTGATTTCCATCAAAGAGAAGCACATCCCACACACAAAGAACTGAAATTATATATGACTAATGACCATAAAAGAATATGAGTTGTTCCAACAGGCTGATTTATAATAATAATAACAATAATAATTAGCATGGGAATATAGCACATTATAATCATAATGAGCAATCACTGCATTATCATGATGAGTAATTTTTGTTGTGTCAAATGAAATGCAGTATGACTCAAAGTAAAACCTGACCACTTTCCCAAGGAAGCATATTGACAAAAATGGAAAGGAACCAAGGGCCAGCAACCCATGTGACCTGAATTCCCAGGGAATCAAGATGATTAACTACAAAGATTAGCATAAAAAATATTATAAGATCATCGAAACATAACAACTAGAAATGGTTGTGCCCGCAATTTTACACAAAAATAAAGAAAAAAAAATACAGACCCAGTTTGGGGAATCGCTCACGCATTATCAAGGACAAGTAGATCCACTTGAAGGAAAATATTTCTCAATAAAGAACATCAATTACTGTTTACAATGGGAATCAGCAACAATCTTCCTGGGCATTTATTAGGATAATCATGACCAAACATAACTGAAAATTTGGTAAAGTCTCGGCCAACAAAAGGGCTACCTGAGACTTTATCATTTCCATAGAATAGTAGCTATCAAAGTAGTCATCAATTATGCTCAATAAAGTTCTGAAAAAAATCAGTCGAACTTTCAAATTCTAAATAAATTGCAATTAACAATTTCAAATGCAAAATACAGAGACACAGATAAAGGGTTTCTAGACTTCAATATGGGTTTATAATCTGAACTACAAACCTACCAAAATGAATTTTCCTTGGGCATCAACAATAATACTATGCCTGCAAAGAAATTCATGGCCTGCATGGTAAAGAAAAATTAAGGAAAACACATGCCACCTCAATGTTATGAGAACATATCAAAGGAAGAGAAGTGGAAAGAGAGAATAAACAGATTGGCTCTTAAAAAAGATACCAGAAGCAAAAGGTGGCCAGTTTTAAGCAAGTGAAAGACAATGCAATGCATGCATGCAACCATGCAACTCTGATATTAAATAACAGAACTTTAAAACTACATTAATATTGAGAAAAGCAACAATTTGCAATAGATTTAAAGAGTTAGCTAGAATGTCTTGGCACAATCTAGATACATACAATTTGATGTATCATTTTTTAATGCTGCACAAGAAGAGTATCAATAGAGAATTATGCTAATTTGGCTAACATATAAATGTATTTTTAAGTAATATATAGAACACAGAAATTACATATTTGCAGGTCAAAGCTTGTTATTTGTTAACATCAGATAAGAATTTAATTAACTGGTTATAATATATAGTTTGACCATGAAGCTAATTAATTAATATAGTAAAAAATAATGAGCCTAAAAAATTTAGAGTTTACACCCAAGAAGCTTGAAGCATACAAAACGGGTTAATTTTTTAGTACGTCACCCAACAATGACTAATTATCATTTCAGTCACCAAACTTCAAAACGTATCAAAGTGACAACCCAGCTAATACTGTCTTTCACTGATCAGTCACCCGAGAAATTCTGGCAATTAAAATCCTACGTGGCAGCCGAAATAGCTGAGTCAGCAGCTTTTGACCATGTCATCGGTCTAACATGGCTTGTCCACATCCATATAGTTGCTGACTCAGCTTCAGACCCTCCACGTCTTCATCAAGCTCTCGTATTGATTCCCCTTCCCCTGCTTCTCCAGCGATCTCTTAACGGGTTCTTGGATCCTTCACCTCTACTCCATGGCCTCTTTTCTCTGTTTTGCATTTTTCAGTCCAATTCCAAGGAAGTTTCTTGATAAAAAAATCTCGTCTTTGTGAATAATTCATGAAAAATACTGCGTCTTTTTTATTAAAAATCAAGTCTTTGCTATGATTTTGGAGCAATGGAGGCAGAGGAGATAGAGAGGGCGTTGTCGAGAAGCCATTGGCTATTCTAAAGATCTCTTGCAGCAGTATAAAAGTGGTGTGTGCTTCCAAGAGCCGCTGGAGATGGCTTGAGGAGAGCCTGAGATGAGCTCAGCCTTGGGCTTTCTCTCGGTGGGTGTCTTGGCGTTAAGGTAAATGAGAAGAAGCTTGTCCGTTCGTCATTTGTGGCGGTAGTGTCGATGTTTCCAAGGGAGCAGGAGTTCATGGTGCTGTGGCCGATCGAGAGGGCTTGCTCGTTGCTGACGGAGGTGGATGAGGAGCAGAGGAAGAGGAAGGAGATGCAGAGCTTGAAAAGGTTGGAAGTGAAGTGGAAGAGGTTGGAGAGGAGGAGTTCGAGATTGGAGGCTCTATTTCGGTGAAGGGTTGGATGAGGATATGGAGAAGTTGGAGGCCGAGCTTGGAGGGGTTGTGAATGGCATCGTGCCGGTGAGACTCTTCGGACCGATCTCGCATATTACCCTGTCTTCGCAAGACATCGTCACCCCGTTCCTTCTGAATTAAGGAAGAAGATGTAGAAGAAATAAGCTTGATGATGACGTAGACGGTCTGAAGCTGAGTCAGCAAATTTCTCTGATGTGGACAAGTTAGATTGATGACATGGTCAAAAGTTGTTGACTCAGAAAGAAGGTATTGACTTCAACGAAATAGTGATGATCAAGTAGATCGTTATCGTGCTAGATTGGTGGTGAAAGGATATGTTTAGAAAGAAGGTATTGACTTCAACGAAATATTTTCACATGTGGTTCGACTCACAATAGTCTGAGTAGTCCTGGCGATGTGTGCTACATTCGACTTGCATCTTCAGTAGTTAGATGTCAAAACTACATTTCTTCATGGAGATCTTGAATAAGAGATTTACATGCTCCAACCAGAAGGATTTAAAGAAAAAGGTAAAGAGAACTTGGTTTGCAGTTTAAACAAATCTCTGTACGGTCTAAAGCAGGCGCTAAGACGTTGGTACAAAAAATTTGATTCTTTCATCATGAGCCTTGGATATAGTAGATTCAATACAGACCCTTGTGCATATGTCAAGAGGTTTGAAGAAGAAGATTTTGTCTTCTTGTTGTTGTATGTTGACGACATGTTGGTAGCAGGCCCCAACATAGATCGTATCAAGGAGTTGAAGGCACAATTGGCTAGGGAGTTTGAAATGAAGGACTTGGGACCAGCAAATAAGATTCTAGGAATGCAAATTCACCGAGATAAAAATAATAGGAAGATTTGGCTTTCTCAGAAGACTTATTTGAAGAAGATCTTGCGACGGTTCAACATGCAAGACTGTAAGCCAATTTCTATCCCACTTCCTATTAATTTCAAATTATCCTCAAGTATGTGTCCAAGCAGTGAAAAAGAGAGGATGGAGATGTCTTGAGTACCGTATGCATCAGCGGTGGGAAGCCTAATGTTCGCCATGATCTGTACAAGACCAGACATTACACATGCAGTGGGAGTGGTAGGTCGGTACATGGCGAATCCTGGTCAAGAGCAATAGAGTGTTGTTAAGAGGATTCTCAGATATATAAAGGGAACCTCAGATGATGCATTATCTTATGGGAGATCTGACTTTACTAGTCAGTGACTATGTTGATGCTGATTATGCAGGTGATCTTGATAAAAGCAAATCCACTACTGGATATGTGTTCACACTAGCAAGAGGAGCTGTGAGCTGGGTTTCAAAACTACAGTCAGTCGTGGCTATGTCAACGACAGAAGCGGAGTTTTTGGCAGCTACACAGGCCAGTAAAGAAGCAGTATGGTTGAAGATGGTGTTGGAAGAACTTGGGCACAAACAAGAGAACATCACTCTATATTGTGACAACCAGAGCGCATTGCATCTTGCAAGGAATCCAGCATTTCATTCAAAGACAAAACATATTAGAGTTCAGTACCACTTCGTTCGTGAGAAAGTGGAAGAAGGTATAGTGGACATGCAAAAGATTCATACCAAGGACAACCTAGCAGACTTTATGACAAAAGAAAACAACACTGACAGATTCATATGGTGTCGATCCTCTTGTGGTCTGACAGAGACATAAGCAACATCGAATGGCAAGATAGGAAGAATGGTGTGAAGATCTGATTGTCTTTCAATCAAATCTTCAAGTGGGAGAATTGTTGGCACAAACCAATGGATCATAATCCATTAGCCTAAACCAATGGCCCAAAACTAACTCCTCTTAAACCATCAACCCAAAACCAATGGCACATCAAAAGAAACTAATGGCTTACTTAAACCATTAGCTACCTAAACCATGATCTTAACCCATGGATTAGTGCCCATATGTTAAAGGAAAATGGTGGTTTTAGTTGGCTTATAAATATGTGAGGTTCTCATTCCATCCACACACAACTTGAGTGAAGAATCAAGTGAAGAAGTGAGAGTGAGAGGAAATTAGAGAAAGGAAAAATGTGTGAAAAGATATTTTAAGAGTTAGTTTATTCTCCTAGTATAAGAGAGAGTATTGGTTTTCTCCTTGTTATTAGAGAGATTGTAACTCTAAAAATTTTCTCACTTAATAAATTCTTCTATCTTTGCCCGTGGTTTTTACGCTAATTATTTAGGGGGTTTCCACATAACATCTTCATGTCCTTTATTTTTCAGTATTATTTTCATTTATTTTGCTGTTCTACTGCTCTATTCGGTCCTATATTTTACAACACTATAATCATACCTTTAATTGACTCCCTCCACTCCATTCATCTTCTCCACCCTTTTTCGTACTTCTCTAATGCAATCCCCACTCTAAATACCACTAACCACAAATGCCACTTCGCCACGTCAGTTCATGACTTAAATATCAATTTTCACACAGCCACAATCTTGTTCATCCACTCTCTCTCTTTCTCTCTCCTATATATCTCTCTTCTCTGTTATCAGGTAATTGAAGAGCATGGTGCAAAGAAGCTTGCAGTAGTCAGTAGTGTGAATGATTTTGTGTTTTCATCAGTTGTGTGTTTCTGTTTCTGTTTTTTTGTTTAGTTCAATGATCTGGTGTTTGTGTACTGTGTGTGTATAAGTTTGAGGTTTAATCACCAGATCAATCCCTGTACTTTTCTCTCTCTTCTCTTTTGGTCCCTGCACTCCAGATTCCTCAAATTAGGTCCCTATATTTTTCGAAATTGGTAAATCGAGTCCAAAGTACAACCGGCGTCAGTTTCTCCATTTCTTTTATCCGACGTGGCTTTTCCCAGAATAAAATATTATTAAACAAATTATATTGATAGAGAGAGAAAGAATAAAATAATATTTATTAACGGGTTTAAACCCGACAACCCACAACCCGCATTAGAGCATGTCATCTTCTTCATTGTGGCCTTTGGTTGCCGAAGCAACCACCTTTGGAGTGAACGGCCAACATCACATCACAACAGGGATAGCACTCCAATCGCAACCTCGAAATCAATCTTCAGAAGCATTCCCAGTTTGAATGCTTAAGAAAACCCTAACGAAGAGTTTGCCTTTTTTTGGAAATTTGTGAATCATGCAATGAAAGTTTTTCAATTGGAAAAGAACTCTACAATTCACCATACACACGAGCTCTGAAGTGAAAGCATTCCCCCCAGTTTTGGTTTGTTGTGAGATTTGCAATTGGAAAAGATAATTGCAATTCACCATAGTATTCTCCTACTCAAATTCAACATTCTATTAACATAATTTAGAATACTATTCAAATTCAACATTCTATTCACATTAATTGAGAATACTATTCACATTACTTCCAAACTTCAAAAGAATCTGCCAATCAAATTTGACATAAGAACAACACAATTTCACATAAGATCTTCACAATTGCAAAAGCTAATGATTACATAAACATTTGATAGCGTTGAACATGCAAATTTGATAATATTACAAAAAAAAACAGATTCAACACTTGTGATGGTGCCTACTTTTGCATAACAAAATATTTACACCATGCAATTAACAAAAGAACACACCAAATCCTCGCATGGTATGACTTTTCACATACGCTCAAAACCTTCCTAGACATTTAGCTATAAAATTCACATGGTCTATTTGTCAGCTGCAAGGGTTGTTGTGCTAGCTTGTGTTGATAAAACTGGCAAATCCAAAGCATTTGGTTGTTGTCCTGATTCAGGATTTGGTTGTTGTCCAAGTGCATCATTTTGCTCTCTAAGCCTCCTCTGTCTTTGTTCCCGGTTATTAAATTCGATAAACATCACATGTTATTAAAATGGATCAAATTATGAATCAGTAAGGTTTACTATAGTAATGAACACTCACTAGTAGATGCGGTAGTTGTGATGAATGTGCAACCATATAGTGCTTCCCTCCCCATAATACGGTGACCACTGTAAGTCTGCACCATATAAAAAAACTATTTTCACTTTTGGGACTTACACAACTGCCTATATTCAAATAAGAGGAAAAAGGTTATTTATGTATTGTCATGAGAATCAACAGATTCACTCACTCACCCTTAATGTTTTCAATGGTCAATGAGAAGCAGCAGATTTTGTCCTCCTTCTCTGCTTAGCATGTGAAGTGCCTTCACCACTTGTTGTAGTTGTTTGAACTTGGGGCCCAGTTTGGAGGTTATCAACCTGCAGAGAGACAAAAATTATGATTAGCAAGGTAACATAGAAAATTATGAAACATAATATCAATTACCATTAATTAACTTACATGATTAATTCTTTGCGGGCAATGAGACCTGTTATGTCCTTTAATATGGCATTTGCTACATGTCATAACCTTGCCTTCCCTTGAAAGTTTTGTTTGGTTTCTATTCTTTGGCTCTATTGCTTCCCTTCTCCTTTTCTTAGCTAGTCTTCCAGGCATTCTCTTTGCCATTGGCGGTAGCATTGGTCCCGCTTCACTCATTGGCCAAAAGTCTCTACCTCTCAGTGGGCTAATAGGGAATTGATATGCCTTGAGGTATGTCTCTTTCTCGAACCAGTCAAAGACATAGTCAAGCGGGTCTAACCCTTGGAATGCAAGTGTTGCCAGCCCATGTTGGCAAGGAATTCCTATCTTGTCCCATCTCCCGTAAGAACAACTATGGTTTTCCAAAATAACAACATGTCCCTCTCTTCTATGCAAGACCAGGTTGTCCCAAAAAACCTCATGTTTTGCCCCACCATTCCACTCTACTTGCCATTTGCTGCTTTTAACTCTTTCCTTTTCAATCCTTGACATTATTCTTGGGTCACAAGGACTATTCCATTTGGCTGCATTGTCTCTTTTGATAACTATCCTTGTCATGCAATATTGTCTAATGTCCTCTAGCATCGTAATGACTGGTTTGTGCCTAGCTTCAAGAATGACACCATTAAAAGTCTCGGACATGTTATTATCGATCACTTCACACTTCACCACATCATTGAAAAATGCCACACACCAGCCCTCAATAGGCCAATTCTCCAACAAATCATCTGCCGCACTTGTACCATCCTTCAACCCTCTCATTCTATCTAAGTGCATCAGCATTTCCATTTTGTTTGTCGACCTTGCAACATTCCATAATTGCAATTGGATTTCTTTACCAGGGTGTCTCTTGCCCCACCTTGCATAAATGTGTCTAGCACACATTCTATGCTCAATCAAGGGTAAGAAATCCCTCACTGCATGGATAAGGCCCTTTAAAAAGAACATGACATAATTTGTAGATATTAGTTAGTATATTAGGGCAAAAAATGTATACAACATAAAAAAATTACATACCTTCGCATGTCACTAATGATGGACCACCCAAGGCCATCCCCAAGTTGCAAGTCAGAGCTTAAATGTTCAAGAAACCAGACCCAAGTTTCAGTTGTCTCCTTGTCAACAATAGACCAAGCTATAGGGAACATCTGGGTTATTCCATCATCTCTCCACCGCCACCAGCAGTTGACCTTTCATCAATCCCTTTAAAAAGCACCCATCAAGGCCTATAATCTTCCTACAACCTTGAAGAAAGCCTTCTCTAATGGGTGTCAAGCAAATGTATATCCTTTCAAAAATAGGATAATCAAAACCATTTTGTATGTTGGATACAACAGAGACATTACTCCCAGGATTGGCTTCTTTCAACTCCAATACATAATTATTCAACACCAAGAATTCCTCCTTGTACTGTTTTTCCAATTTTCTTAGCACAATTATCTTTGCATTTCTGCACACCTGATTGGAGATGAACACCCCTAATTCTTTTCTAACAAGGATCTTAAATGCCTAGGTCTTATGAATGGCATCCCACTTATCACATCAAAAAACCTATTGGCAATTACATTTCTTGTGACTCGCCTGTTCTTAAATGTTCCCACAAGGCATGAGCGTTCACGTATATAAGTCTTCACAACATACATCCTCTTCCCACTACACCATGCACAATAAACTAACCATTTGCATCCCTTGGCAGAACATTTTGCCCTAACCCTTACATTATCATTCTTGACATACTGAAATTCAAAGCCTTTCTTGATGGAAAACTTAATAAGCTCACGTTTAAACAATTTTAGGTCTTCAAACCTCAAGTCCAGGTAAAAATCTTCAAGCGCGACATTGGGGTCATAATAATTATCTCTGGACTTATGCCTTTTAGCATCATCTGCATCTGACTCCTCGCTTGTATCTTCATAGCTGCCCGGGTCTGATGAGTCTAAGTAATCACTAGCATAACCCTGAACTTTGCCACTATCAATGGGTTAATCACCCAAAGTTGGTTGTCCCCCATCCCCTTCTTCATTATCAACTTGCTCGTTATTCCCTTCTGCAAATTCCTCTGTTAGCTGAACATACCTTTTAACCTTATTTCAAGCCTCTGTTGTTTCCTCATCTTCATCTGAATTGCAATCATCAAAAGGAATATTAGTTAACCATTCTTCAAACTCATTGCTAGAGTCACTCATCTCTATACCATCAATCTCATTACTGCTTACCTTCTCCATATCAAATTCAGAGACAGTGTAGATTCTTGGTTTCTTACCAGATTTTCCTGCCCATCCTGTATACCATCTCCCACATCAACTTCAACAGCAGATTCTTGAACTCTTGGTAGTTTCTTTTGATGCATATCTTTGTTTCTGTATTCACCTACCTGTACACCACTAACCATATTATGGTCCTCACTTTCTACATCAAATACATCCGACACTAGCACTTTGCTGGTCGGCTCTCCCTCTTGTTGAATTCTCTCGCCAGCTAAACTATGTCTCCATCATCAACCATACTCTGCCCACCCTTTTGCTCTTCAATGCCATTCTTCCCACCCCTCATAAATTCAGGATCAGAAATTAAGATTTTTGGTAATTTCTTTACATGCATGGTTTCTGAAATTTCTACATAAACTTCTACAACCCCAAATTTGCTTAACTATTTAGCAAAATCTAGCATACTAGTATCATCCAAAACATGTACCAATTTTCCTCCATCATCCACATATGACATGATTACATTTTTCTCAATGTCATAACCGAGTTCCTTCACATCCCCTAATAGATCCCAGTAACATACTTTGTCGGGATCTACATCAAATTCATTGACCCTCCCATTAACATATGTAACCTTCCCTCCTCTTAAAAGTGCCCCTCCATGGTGATACTTAATGATGTATTCATCAAAAGAAGCCATGCTATACCTAATAAGTTCAAATTAAAAATGACTACAGGTATGAAATGTGAAAACTATGCATATTAATAATTTATGAGAAGAAATTCTATAAAATAATTCTAGCATGATACTTACAAATAAAGAATGCAAACATTATAAACTAATCTATGCTTGCAGGGCATAATGAGTACAAACAACATAAACAACATATAATGAGTTCAAACAGAAAACAAACATCATAAACTAATCTATGATTGCAGGGCATAATGAGTACAAACAACATATACTATTGGATAGAATGAACATAAACAACATTAAAATAATTTTAGCAGAACACAAACAACATTATAATAATTCCAGCAGAACACAATATAATTCCACCTAGGAATTACATGAAAATGCAAAAACAATGGATCCTTTTTTATTACCATTGACCAAACAACAAATAATAAGTTGTTCTCCTTATAACAACTACAAAATCATTTAGTGAATTCTCTAATGCCAACTTTACATAAAAACTATCCAAACAATTCTTAAAACATGATAGACTAATGAAGAGAAAAAAAAAATTCTCAAACTTTCTTTGAAATACCATCACTTTCATTGATGATTCTCTAAAACAAATCAATTCCCACTCAAAGACCTCATTTAATAAGCAAAAACAAAGAGAATTCCTTAAACAAAAACAAAGAGAAGTCCTACCAACCGTCTTAAACAAAGAGCACAACCCAAGAAACAAATACATCAAAATGACAACCCTAATTCCTTAATCACTCAAAATGAACAAAGCGCCAAATTTTCCTCCATTCCAACATCTAATTCACTTAAGTCAACTCAACCCATAATTAGAATATTTAAATACATGGATTAAAAAAAACCTCCAAATTGCACTCTTCATTAGCAACATAAGGTTTAAACAAGGATCAGAACCACAACATTAGTTGCATGTCATGAAATCTAATTGATGATACATGTAACATCATGCACCTAATGATATAGAGTTTTCTTACTCTAATCAGCATATTCAAAATCTCAATAGCTTTTGACCACATGGAACTACTAAAAACACTTGACAAACGACCTAATGTGAAAACCCCATTGCAGCTTCCTCTTGATTCATTGTACATAGCATCATGTTATAACCAAAATAGGGACACCTAGGTAAAGCAAACCACCACTACATATGATCACATAAAAGCATGCAACTTTGAAAGGCATCCCCATTACCATCTCAAAGAACTATAAATCAAATCAAAGAGATGGCATGGGAACCCAACTTTCGCCAAACACCAAAATCATAACCATTCCCACACAAAACTATAGAAACAACAACAATTCATCTACAAACAAAACAAAATTAAAAGAAAGCTCACAGTGCTACGCTGTCACTCGGTGGCAGTGGCAAATCCACGGAACCAGTTCACCTGAGCCAATGTTGGTCGCCATAGCAGAGGCACACTGTGAAGAAGCTACAACTGTGGGACAGGGCTTTGATCTAACGAAAAGGAAAGGGAAAGGTGGGTCTCTCCAACTTCGATGTGGGTTGCGGGTTGTCGGGTTTAAACCCGTTAATAAATATTATTTTATTCTTTCTCTCTCTATCAATATAATTTGTTTAATGATATTTTATTCTGGGAAAAGTCACGTCGGATAAAAGAAACGGAGAAACTGACGCAGGTTGTACTTTGGACTCGATTTACCAATTTCGGAAAGTATAGGGACCTAATTTAAGGAATCTGGAGTGCATGGACCAAAAGAGATGAGAGAGAAAAGTACATGGACTGATCTGGTGATTAAACCTAAGTTTGAATGTTTGTTTTGTTGGTTGAAAGTCTGTAGGGAAAGCTGGTGGATGAATTGATGTGAAATAGATGGCTAGGATTGCTTGATCAAAGCTCAAGAGTATAAGTTCGAGGCAAAGCTGCAGGTTAAGTTAAAATGTGCCACGCTAGTTAGTGACTCATCAAGTTTATGTTTCTTTGTTTACTTAAGTCTATTTTTCTGTAACTTTGAATGTTAATGAAAATATAACTTCTTCACAATTTTCCTCTGGTTTTAATTTTATTTTTGAACTTCCGTTTTTCATCAATGGTTTCTTGAGGTATTTTGGAGTTTGTCAACACTCTCTATAGATCACGATCATGTACTCTCTTTCTTGTTGACAGAGATGTAGAGGCTTTGAAGAAGACCAAGTTGGTTGCTAACCAAAACTAATCAAACACCAACCTCCAGCATGTAAATACAAAAATAAATAAACCACTACCTACATTAAAAAAACAATAAAAAAATTTTAAAAAAATACAAGCACAAGAATCCACTAAAAACGGAAAAGAGGAGCATAAAAAACACAACTAAAAAAAACACACTAACCACCAAGTAACACTCATCATCACTTCCATTTCACATAACAGAGCAATTTAACCATATAGTTTCATTAAACAACTTGATGGTTCCGGAGGGGGTGTGATGTGTTAAGTTCACTGAAAAACTCACTCAAAGATTAAACACTCACACGCAATCAAAAGCAAGATAAAGGAGATAAGCAAATTGGTAACCCGGTTCGGACAACCTGCCTACATCGCGGGGCTGGGGCCCAGAGAAACAATCCACTAAAAGAGGTATAGGGAACAAGGGAGTACAACACTCACTCACTCTCTCAATACTGATGAATATCCTCTCAAGATTGCCCAGGCCACACGCTCGACTCTCACCGAAGAGTCTCTCACTTGTTGGCGCCGTCCTAAATCTTGAGTAGGGATGTCTTATATAGACGCATCGAGCGTCTGCAAAGTTACCTCTTTTAGAATTCTCCACGGCTTCCTAACTTGGACACCTTCCAGTTAGATGTTGCGACACCAAGTTGCGACATGGCCCTACTCTTGAACATGATCGAGTTCTAGCCGGATGCATCGGATCTGCGACCTTGACCTCCCGGTTCCTTCGAGTCCGCCTCATAGCGAGTTGACTCGACCCGAGCTCCTCCCCTTTGCGTGCTTCCTTCCTCACATCACTTCGGGAAGGTCTCCTCTCCCGAGGGGACGTGCCCATCAAGGCACACGCGACCGTCTCACCGAAGATAGCCAGCGAAGATCTCCCCGATCTTCCTTTTCCAAACTTGGCTCAAGTTTGGTCTTCCAAATGATCTTCGTTTGACTCATGGAAATATTGTTACTAAACTTGATCTTGTCTTCATCCAAGTTTAGTCTTCGATATCTTCAAGCATGATCTTCAATCATCCATAGCTTGGATCTCCAAATCTCTAATCATATCACATGCAATCTTCGATCAATCTCCTCATATGACTAGTCTCCATAAATAGTTCCACCCATAGATAGCTCTTTGGAATCTTCCTTCGATATAGTAATGCTAAAATATGGTCTTGATGATCTCCTTGGTATGTTTTTACCTTATTTAGTTTGTGTCTTTCAAATAGCTTCACACCAAACTAAATCTTTGTGTCTTCAAATAGCTTCATACCAAGTTTAACTTGTGTCTTCTAATAGCTTCACATAATCTTTATGATCTTGAACTCTTGTCAATAATAGAATATTCCTCTCTCTTCAAATAGATCTTTCTATAAAGGAGCTCTATCAAAGATATGAATAATCATCCCGGATCTTACCAAGGATAGATAATCATATCAAAAATAAAACTTGCCTTTCTAGAAAAGATCCTATAGTCTTGATGCACTTTCCAAAAATAGTTTATCATCACATGATTGTATTGAGAGAAATATCTATTAAATAAAATCTTCAGTCTAGATCTTAATCAAATCTCCACCTTGATCTCTACCTTGATCTCCATGATAACATCCTTTGCCATATCATCATCCTAGTCATCTTTTCCTTTGATGAGTCACCACATGCCACATCATCATCCTCTTGCCATGTCATCACTTGGCTTGTCATATAATGCCAATCCACGTCATCAGACTTAACACAACTCATTCATAGCCAATGAGATGAACACTTTCAACTTAATATAAATACAAAATCCTTTTTTTTTCTTTTTGTTATTACTATAAAAATTACATTATATATATATATATTCACATTACTCAAACTATCACACACCCACACTTAGTTAATTTCAACATATCACATGACCTCCCACTAAAAAACTAAAAAAATAATAATATTCATAAATGTTGGCATGCTAAAATAATTATGTATTTTTAGGATTTTATTTTTATTTATTTTTAGAGAGCAATTGTATTTTTTAGGATTTTACTTTTATTTATCGTTATTATATTTACATTAAAATCCTACAATAATTATGTATTGATAAGTTCAATAAAAAAAAACATATCTATATATAAAATTTAAAAACAAAAATATTTAAAGATCCATGACTAGCCATATTATTCATGATTATCAATCAACATCAAATTTATTTTAAATAGTATGAGGTAGGATTTAAAAAATAAATAAAGAGTAGGATTTAAAAAATAAATATTATGTTTAAAAACTAATTTAATATAAAATAATAAATAATGTTTACCATTAAATTTAAATAAAAAAATAAAAACAATATCTTTAATTGGCACGTGTGGAAAAATAAAATCCTCACACTGGAGAATCTTGAGAAATAAAGATGTAATCGACTTCCGACTTGCGTGTTGTGTTACGGGAATTGATATTATTGATTCTCTTCCTCTTGTGAAACAAGTGTGGGAGTACTTTGTGAATCTTCTCCATCTGCATAATCCGCCTATGTCTTTGAACCTTATCTGGGACTCTTGGAGATTGCTCGTTCAATACGATGGCAGTGGACTTAATTGTGAAAGCGATTATATGGATCATCTAGATTGCTAGAAATGATTGTATTTTCAACACTATTTTTTTGCATGCACATCCTCTTATTTTGAAAATTGATCATTTTTGTAGAGGATCATAAAAAGAAACTGGAGGATTCTATTGCTTCCATTTGTCGCATTCTGGAGTTCCTTGATCCTCGGGTGAAAAAGGCCAGTTGGACCTCACCTTCCGAGGATGGGCAGAGACAACTAGTGGGTTAAGGTGTTTTGCTTCTATTGGAGACTTGAGGAGGTCGCTCTTCGGTTTGTTGGGGTCTCTTCTTTGTGACCACGTCTAGTGGTTCCTTTCCATGTCTTGTTTTGTTGGGGTTTTCTATGCAATCTTTGGCGTGAAGCTTGTTGTTCGTTGTTTGACATTTCTTTTAATTGAACTGGTTTATCCACTTTTTTCAAAAAATAAATAAGTAAATAAATAATATTATTTTCAACTTCAAAGTAATTAATTATAAATTATCATAATAATGATAATATTATTTTGAGAGAAGAAATATAATCACCACATTGTATGAAAAACACATAAAAAAAATTAAAAAAAAATCTAAAAGAAGGTTAATAATCTAGTTACAAAAAATTTAAAAAATAAATCCAAAGGGTGATCAATAACTCAGGTATCACCGATTAAAAAAATATTATTTAATTATTTTATTAATTATAATATAATTAGTTATTATTATTCATTTATTGCTATTATTTTAAATATTTATTGTGCAATGTAAATTTTAAAATATATTATTTAATTATTTTTATTAATTATATATTTAATAATTTATTAAATAAATATGTTTTAATAAAATATATAATGTAAATAGTTAAAAAAATTAATGAAATAATCGTGGGTCTTATTTTATAGTATATATTATATCATTTCCCTCTTCAATTGGAAATTAATAATCTGAATCTCATGCTACTAAATTGAGAATTTATAGTTTATTTATATTTAAAAAATAGTTTAAATTTTAATGGTTTTATCAATAATTTAAAATCAGTTATTAGTTATTATTTGTACCATAAGAAATAACAGCTTTATATCTCTTTTTAAATAATAACTTAGGGCATTAAAACGAATATCTGTCATAAAATGTTTCGATTTTGAGCGTATGATTTTTCCCAAGTGATGTTTCTCCCTGAAATTTTTATTTAATTATGATACTAAAAGTAAAAAAATAATTATAGTTTCTTACAAGGTAAATTTGTTAAATATATTAAGTTTTTTTTTATTATGTCTTATGTTTTATTTATTTTTTATTTTTAGAAATTTTATGGGTATTAATCCTCAATATTGGTTTACTTTAAAAAATTATAGCAATCTTCAGTCTGGATTAGAATGAAAAATCAACTACTCTTTTTTAAAAAAAAAAGGCGACAAGCACCAGAACCCCAGGGACGTACACGTGTGAGGAGCAAGACTCAACGCCGACCCACATACTCTCACCTTGCGTAGGACATGAGGTTCGATCCCAGGTCCTCCCCAAAATTGATTTTTTTTTTTATGTACAAAATTCAGTGCTATATATAAAATCTAAAAGAGGGAATCTTGATGATATTTATCCAGTGAGGTTTTACAAAATTCAAACTCTAATCAAGATAAACCTCCACGCTTAATCAGTAAACACAACATACAAAAACATAAAAACAATTACAGTGGGAAGGTAACTCAAGCATCTTTTAAAAACAACTCGAAAACAAGAGCATGCACATTTAATTGGGTTCATAGATCTATAGCAGAGAGGCTAATTGTAGAGAGGCTTTAATCGTCATTGTCTTTGACAATCTCTTGCTACATAAGCAAGCTTTTTAATTAAAAAAATTCTACACTATTTAAATTTTTTTAAGTCTCAGTATCTCAAACACCATTACTCCGGTAAAGGCCCAATGTAAGAGTAACTCCAACACCAAAGTCATGATGGTCGGACATATCATGGCTTCCAAAGCCGTAAGGATGTTCATTGTGGTTTGGTATCCGATGCATCTCTACCATACAATGATTTTTTTCCATTCTCCGGTGTTATCGATCGGTTGATTTTTCGAATTCATTGCAGTTGAAGTCCGATTGTAACCGAGGTTGCTCACCGAAATTAAGGTTTTTATCAAATGAAGAAGGGATTTTATTTGATTGTCTCATTTCAATGGAATGTATTTCTTCCACCATAGGCTTCCAAAGCCTCACTCTTGCATTGATAAACCAGTTTGAAACCTGTATTGAACAATGTTGCCATATAATATTTACCTTAAGGTATCAGTTACAAGTATTGCATTTACAAGATAAAGCATCATGCAACCCAACAGCAAAGAGAGTCACATTAGAAACAAACAACATTGTTGAGTGGAGAAAGAATATATGGAACTTAATTTTATTAATTATTTGAAATATTTTACAAGACACTCTCTTTCTCTCACTCTAATTTTTCTCACACTATACTCACTCTCACTCTTTGCTTTTCACTCAATTTGCTTTCTTATTTTTTCATGGTATCATTAGCAATGGAGAACATGTATTTATAGGGTGTTAAGTCGGTTAAAGGAAAGTTTCATGATGCTTCTAATATGGCGGTGCAATTGATTGAGTTGGTGTGAGAAGCTTCAAGAAAGGCTGAAGTCGGTGATGGAGATCTCAAGCTTCTTCTAGAAGCTTCACACTTTATCACTCCCCCTCAGCACCGACTTCTCTTGAATTGATGCTTTCCTGAGTATTCCTAACTGTGCTCGTAGATCTTCAAATTTATTTTTGTTGAGGCCTTTAGTGAAGATATCAGCAACTTGCTCTTCTATGGGCGTCAGCTTCATGTGGATCTCACCTTGCAACACTTTTTCTCTTAGGAAGTGGTAGTGTACCTCAATATGCTTTGTCCTTGCATGAAACATTGGATTTTCTGCTAGGCACACTGCTGACCTGTTATCACAATGAAGTATTACCTGTTCAATCGGTTGATGAAGATCTCTCAGTAATTGCATCAACCACGTGCTTTCTTGTGCTGCCACAGCTGCTGCTCTATACTCTTCTTCGGTGGTGGAGAGAGATACGGTAGGCTGCCTCTTACTGCACCATGACACTGCTCCTAATCCCAAACTGAAGATGTAACCTATAGTCGATTGTCTCGTGTCACAATCTCCAGCGTAATCAGCGTCGCAATACCCAGTTACTTGGCATCCTTCACCTTTACGGTATAGAATACCGTAATTTGTAGTTCCTTTTAAGTATCGCAGTATCTGCCGAACTGCTTCCAAATGTGGCTTCTTTGGATTTTGCATGTAACGGCTTGCTACTCCAACTGCATATGCCAAGACAGGATGAGTAAGGGTTAGATAGATAAGACTACCTACCAGTTGTCGATACATTCTTGGATCTTCCAAGTCTTTCCCTTCTCCAGCATGAAGCTTGATATTTGGCTCCATTGGTATAGATAGTGGCTTGCACTCCAGCATCCCATATGTTTCTAGTAGATCCTTTGCATACTTTTGTTGACATAGGAACATACTTTCCTTTGTCTTCTCGACTTTGAGCCCCAGAAAATGCTTTAATTCTCCAAGCTCCTTCATCTGGAACCGGATTGGAAGATTTTCTTTTGTGTACTGGATTTCTTCAGTAAGATCTCCAGTTAGGATGAGGTCATCAACATACACCAGTACTATAGCCATCTTGTCTCTTGTGTGCTTGACGAATAGGCTCGAATCTGATGTTGTTAACCTGTAGCCACTTTGTACAAAAAACTCTGCAATTTTTCCATACCATGCTCTTGGAGCCTGCTTTAAGCCATATAATGCCTTCTTGAGCTTGCATACATACTCTGGATGAACCTTGCTTTCAAATCATTGTGGTTGATCCATATAGATGTCTCTATCAAGCTCTCCATATAGGAAGGCATTCTTTACATCCATCTGCCAAAGCTTCCATCCTTTGCTTGCAGCTAGTGCCAATAGTACTCACACCGTTGTTATCTTTGCTACTGGACTGAATGTCTCATCGTAGTCTATTCCATACTGTTGCGAGAATCCTCGTGCCACAAGTCAAGCTTTGTACCTTTCAATTGTTCCATCTGCTAGAGTTTTCACCTTATACACCCACTTACAGGAGATTAGTTTTGCTTCTTCTAGCCTTGGCACCAACTCCCACGTCTGATTTTGTTTAAGAGCTGCTATCTCTTCCTCCATTGCTTTCTTCCATTTATCACTTTTAATTGCCTCTTGATAGGATGTTGGTTCTTCAACTTCCATGATTAGTGCAGCATTTGCATACTTAGGATTGGGATGTCTTACCCTGGATGATCTTCTTAAGAGTGGAGGCATTTCTTCTGTAGATTCTTCTTCAGCTTCTCCATGAACTCCTGTCTTCTATGGGCTTTTGGTCTTTGATGATCTTGAACTTGTGTTTTCTTCAGTTGTTGTTGGTATCTCTTGAGCTTGGTCTTGTAACTGTTCTTCGACTATTGGCTCAGTCTCCTTCATATTTGGTTGAACTGAGTCTGTTGAAGGCCACCAAGCTGAAGCTTCATCAAAGACCACATTCCTGGATGTGTAGATGCGTCCAGACGTTGGGTCACAGCATCTCCATCCTTTTCTCTCATCATCATAGCCGATAAAGATGCATCGTACCGCCTTCTTGTCGAACTTGGTACGAAGATGATCTGGTACAAAAACATAACACACACATCCAAAGACTTTGAAGTGACTTACTGTGGGTTTGATCTTCCATAGTCTATGGAATGGAGAGAGGAAGCTCATCTTCTCTTGTGGAAGCCGGTTGATGATGTGATCTGCCGTTCTCATGCATTCAACCCAAAATCTCCCTGGCACATTCTTGGCATGTAGCATACTTCTGCATATCTCTGCTATATGCCGGTTCTTCCTTTTAGCTACACCATTTTGCTGTGGAGTGTTGGGGCAAGTCAGTTGTCTTCGAATCCTATGCTCCTTTAAATAATCATTAAACTCTTGAGAGAGATATTCCCTTCCATTGTCAGTACGAAGACACCGTACCTTCTTGTTGAGCTCATTCTCCACCTTCTCCTTAAACTCTTTAAACTTGGAGAATGCTTCAGATTTTTTTTTCATGAAGAAAAGCCATACATACCTTGAGAAGTCGTTGATAAAGGTCACCATGTATTTGGCACCACTAATAGATGATTGTTTGACTGGGCCAAATACGTCAGAGTGCACTAACTCCAAAGGCTCCTTAGCTCTGAATTTAGATTGCTGGAAGGGAAGTTGATGAGCCTTACCGAATTGACACCCAGCGCATATTGTGTCAGTTCGTACTTCTATATCGGATAGGCCTTTGACCATTGACTTCTCCACCATCAACTTTAGCTTGTGATAGCTCACATGCCCCAGTCTTGCGTGCCAGAGATCAGACGTCTCGTTCTTCCGGGTCTTGTCTACATAGGCTGATTCTGCAGACATCACATTGATAGACTCCAATTTGTGACCTTCCATTACTGGAGTGCCTGATGCCTGTAGATTGCGGTACACCTTGACTTCTTGTGGCCCAAATACCACATAGTTTCTTTGTCTTTGTCGGTTGTGAGGATCGACGGCGGGTTCTTCTTCATCCCGGGAACGTGATAAACGTCCTGCAACTTAATTTCTTGATGTGGGTGATTGGCAGCTTGGAGTTATTAGCTGTCACAATCACCTGCTTCCCCTTGTACCTTTCCAAGCCCTCTAATTTCTTGATGTCACCTGTCATGTGGTTGGAGCAACCAGAGTCGATGATCCAGTCATTCTCATAATTGATCTTCTTCTGCTTTGTTATTGCATCGCCGAGCTACCACCTCTTTCTCTTCTTGCTCCTCCACTTTGGTGGTGACCACCGTCAAAATCTCTGCTTCAACATCCTACTCTTCTTCACTATCATACCTTCCTTGATGTTTGGTATCTTGGAAGCTTCTTGATGTTGCTCGCATTTCCTTGGCCTTTCTTCTTATGCCAACAGTCTCGTGCATAGTGCCCTTTCTTTCCACAGTTGTAGCAGCGGTCATCTAGACTATCACCTCCTTTGGATGGACGGTTGCTGGTACTCCTTTGACTGTGAGCTCCCCCTGAAAAGTCAGTCTTTTCCTTTGGCCTCCTTTGCTGGCTTGTTTTGTCTTCAGTTGTAGGTCTCTGCTTTGGGTTGAATCGACCCTTCCTCCTACCACTGAAGAGTGCCTCATCTTCTTGCTTCAAGGAAACACCAGCCATCTGCTTAGCTAATGCTTCTTGATTGGCGAGCATATTCTCTAGCTCTAACAATGTTGGTTGTGTTGGCCAACCTCAAACAGCAGCCATAAACCCACTGTATTCATGTTTAAGGCCATTGATAATTATCCTCCTCATTCGCTGCTCACTGATCTTCTCTTCAGGGGCGACCTGTGCAATCTCACTGCATAGAGATTTTACCTTGGTGAAGTACTGACTAATCGTCATACTTCCTTGCGAGATTGTCATCAGCTCACTTTCAAGTAGTTGTAGATGAGCATCATTCTTCTTGGAGAATAGTGTGGTGAGAGTGTCCCATGCAACTTTTGGTGTAGCAGCATCTCTGATATACTCCAACAGCTCATCTTCAACAGCTGTTCTCAGAACAAACATTGCCTTACCGGCCTTGATGCGCCACTTTCGCAGAGCCTCATCTTTTGACTTCTCTGCCGCCAGAGCCTTCTTCTCCTTTGATTTAGAATCACCAGCAGCATCTGCTACTTCTTCAAAAGTGACATCTGGTGGAGTCGTTTCCGACCCACCTACGACCTCCCATAGGTCCTGTCCTTGTAGATAGGACTCTATGCAGGCCTTCCAATTTATGTAATTATTATTGTTTAACTTTTTTAAACCACCAGTCGTACCTGTGAACTCCATTGCTGTGTCTGGGTCACCTGACATTCAGCAAGCCTCCTCGGTAGAATACCGGTACCTCACTTACTCCAACTGGCAAATTTCTTGCAACACTGGTGAACTCCTTATGCTCGGGCACTCATGGATGATCTGGCAGAATCTTCACTGCAACCTAGCTCTGATACCAGAAATGTTGAGTGGAGAGAGAATATATAGAACTTAATTTTATTAATTATTTGAAATATTTTACAAGACACTCTCTTTCTCTCACTCTAATTTTTCTCACACTATACTCACTCTCACTCTTTGCTTTTCACTCAATTAGCTTTCTTATTTTTCCATGGTATCATTAGCAATGGAGAACATATATTTATAGGGTGTTAAGTCGGTTAAAGGAAAGTTTCATGATGCTTCTAATATGGCGGTGCAATTGATTGAGTTGGTGTGAGAAGCTTCAAGAAAGGCTGAAGTCGGTGATGGAGATCTCAAGCTTCTTCTAGAAGTTTCACACTTTATCAAACATCATGCATAAAGAAAGTGATTGTGCATTACAAAGGTATAATCACCAAAATAGTCCATGTACTTTTCTCTTTCTTCCCTTTTGGTCTCTCTACTAAAAAATACTTCCGACTAGTCCCTCTACTTTTAAAAATGTGCACTTAGTTAAAAATGCTCATCGGGTCCCTCTACTTTTTAGAAATGTGCCCACCCTTAGAGGGACTAAGTGGGCACATTTCTAAAAAGTAGAGGGACTCGATTGAGCATTTTTAACTAAGTGGGCACATTTTCAAAAGTAGAGAGACTAGTCGGGAGCATTTCTGAGTAGAGGGACCAAATGGGAAGAGAGAGAAAAATTTGGATGAAAGATTAAAAAAAATTTCTCTCTCACTTCTTTTCGAGCTTCTTTTCAAGAATTAACCTTAGTAAAACGACCCCTCAAATTCTATGGTTATTACGCAAACTAGCCACCACAAACACATGAAAGATGACAAAAAATATTAATGCGTAAAATAAACTAGCTTCATACTAGCTCTTATCATGTGATTTGTAAAGGAGCTTTGATCACATCTAAGAAAATTATATTTTTTTTATAGTTATAACCCTAAGCCTTCATATCGGAGTTACATAAGGGGTGTAACCCTAATATATAGGATTTTCTGTTTTTAGACTCATAAAAAAATAATTGAATTTTTTCTACAAAATTCAGTGTTATATACAAAATCTGGAAGATGGAAGTAATTTTTTTTTTTTTTGGTACAAAATTTAGTGTTATCAATAAAATCTAAAAGAGGGAATCTTGATGATAGAGCAAGGCATAAACCCTGATGCTGGAGGCACAAGCCATTCTAACATAATTATTTGTTTAAATATTTATCTAGTGAAGTTTTATTTTTAAATATTCAAAACATATTTAAAAAGTTAACCCATTATCAAAAAAAAAAGATTTTTCTATAGTTATAGCCCTAACCCCAATATCGGAATTACAACAAGGGCTTTAACCCAAATAAGATTTT
Source organism: Dioscorea cayenensis subsp. rotundata (assembly GCF_009730915.1). Classification (NCBI taxonomy): domain Eukaryota; kingdom Viridiplantae; phylum Streptophyta; class Magnoliopsida; order Dioscoreales; family Dioscoreaceae; genus Dioscorea; species Dioscorea cayenensis. The sequence continues at coordinate 1,626,182 of NC_052481.1, read as the reverse complement.
TGGACAAGGCATATAACCCATTATCACAAAAAAAGAAAGATTTTTTTATAGTTATAACCCTACAACAAATTAGGATTTCTTTTTTAGATTCATGAAAATAAAATAATAGGATTGTTTTTTTTTTTGGTATAAAATTCAGTGTTATACATAAAATCTTGATGATAGGGTAAGGCTTGTAACCATGATGCCGGAGTTACAAGCCATTTTAACATAATTATTTATTTAAATATTTATTCAGTGAGGTTTTATTTTTAAAAAATTTATCTTTAAATATTTGAAACATATTTGAAAAATTAAAAAGAACTAACCCATTATTATTAAAAAAATAATTTTTTTATAGTTATAACCATAAACCTGAGGATGGGGTTACAACAAAGGGTCTAACCCTAACCCTAACCTTAATAGAATTTTTTTTTATGAGATTCGAAAAAAAAAAAATCAATCTTATTGTGTGGATAGCTACTCTATGAATTCTGTTGTTGCATCATTCTTTTGATCAAGTGCTAGTTTTTCTTATCATTTTGTTAGCAATAACAACGATTTATATATTAATGGTATATATGCAATTAAAACTTTTAAAATTTACGAAGAAACAATATAATAGAACAATTTGACCCTTGTACTGGGATTGTATGCTCCCATTGATGCACATTCTCTTTAAATATATTTAATCAAATAAAATGGTTAAATTGGAAAAATTATAATTAATGTAAAAATTCTTAAAAGTGGCAATTACCAACTGGAAACAAGAAAATCATAAAAGCACAGATAATTTGGACTAGAGGAACTATATTCTTAAGATATACTTGTATATTATTAGTGGTTTACAAATATTCTCCTTGATTGTAATCCTATATAACTAAAATACTTGTTTATAAATGACCAATTTTCTTATATTATAAATATAGCAGTCGATGCAATATCTTTCACTATCCTTCTCTTTGCGGTGTCAAGAGCCTACTAGCTAGCCTTTCTTATTGTATTTTATTTTATTTTTATTTTTTTAAAACCAACACACTTTAATTAGGTGTTGAATACTTTAAACACTAGACAATACAGACATGCTATTTAAGACACTCAGGGCCCGTTTGGTATGATGTAAAGTTGTTACTTTCCCATGAATCTATTTCAAGTGTTTGGTTCTTAAAAATAATATGGTCTTCTTTTAATCACTTTTCACTTGACTAGGGAAAGTGATTCACAGGGGGTGGTGTGAAAGTGTTTACACCGTTGGATGGGAAAGTTTGGTAATTATCAAATTACCAAACTACCCTTTATTACATAAAACTCTTTCTCGTTTGTTTTGTCTTTGAAAAAACCCTAACGCGATCATATTTCCAATTCAGCGGAGAGTTGTCGCTTCTTCTGAATCGGAGAAATCCTGGTTGTTAAATTTTTCTTGGTGTAAAATTTATATTTTAAATAGATCAAAGATAAATAAATTTCATATTTGTTTGGATAAAATTTTTTATTGGAGAATTTTTGTTTTGATTAAATCAAATCTATGTTGAAATAATAATCCAACATGATAAGATAAGAACTTGAGACATATATATTTTACTTGTCCACGATTGTAATTCCCACGAAAAAATTGTTCTGTATTTGTAGTGAATCAAAGTTTTTTTAAAATATATGAGATATATAAATAAATATTAAGTAGAAGCATTCAAAATCAAAATATTAATTAATTCCTTAGTTTAACAATATTATTTCTTGTCTCTTTTATCATGTTTTTGCATAACATATATTTTTTTATTTTATGGGATTTTATTGTAGATATAATGGTGCAAACCTTTTTCTTATGTTCATAAATTCCATATTTTGCTAATTTTTTTGTTAACTTGGTAAAAATTTATGTAAATGAAAAAGGATGCCTTTTTGATATTTAAAAAGTTGATGAAATTCAATGTAATTCATCAACATTTTAGGGTTTTTGCTTGCTGAATTTCATACATTCTTTTTGAAATTTGGTTTATTGAACTTCATATATCTTCTTTTTTTCCCTAAGATTTATGTTGTTGTAATAGAAAATCTTGAATAATAGATATGATGTAGATAATAAAACTACTTTGAAAACAAAAGTAGTGGATAATAAAACACTAGTGTCGGATAATGAAACTGGGTGGACTTTGTTTTTGATTGATTTTTGGAGGGTTTTTTTTATGTATAAACCCTTGTAAAATCTTGATATTATATTCAGTCTTTAATTTTTTTCACAACCAAATCATTGATGAAAATATACTTAAGCCATAAAAGAAAGTGAGAATTTTTTTAATGTTTGCCGAAAAACCTAAAAAACTTTTAAAATGATTACGTACAGTAATGTCTATTTTAATGTGTGTGTTTTATGTGTCTATAAATCAAGATTAAATATTTGAATTTATGTGAAGAGTGTTTTAGATGGTGTCATCTAAATGTTTTGTTTAATTTTGTTTCTTTGGTTTGTGATTTGGACATATTTTTATGTTTTTGGATAATTAAAACAATATGTCTAGACTTTTGTCGATACTTTTGAGTTTGGATTATGAATTTATGGTAATACTTTTGAGCTATTTATTAATGTGTGATTGTTCATATGGAATGTGTCATGAATATTTGTTGGATAATATCAATCAAGGCAATAGATGTAAGAATTGAAACAAATAAAATTGTATGATGGACAATTAGGAACACATGGTGGTTTAAATCTATATTTTTAGTGTACTAAAAAACATAAAAAACCCCATTTGATTTTTAATTTATGAAGAATAGGTTAATTATTATTTGGACTAAATTAATAATATTATTAGAGTTGAATAAAAACCCAAATTTAGTAACTAAAACAACTAAGGGCAAAAATGAGAATAAACCTAATTTTACATTGAAAACAAGTGCATACCAAACGTGGGAATTAAGTTTGCATGTAAAGTAATTACAATTTTGATTGGGATAACTAAACGTTGCAGGTAAAGTAATTGCATGCAAAGTCTTTCCCTGCAAAGACTTTACATGCAATTACTTTCCTTGCAAAATGTCAAACGGGCCCTCAAGGTGAAGGCACAAATATGGGATACTGCAGGTCAAGAGAGGTATCGCGCCATCACAAGTGCTTACTACAGAGTTGCAGTTGGTGCACTTCTCGTGTATGACATAACAAAGAGACAAACATTTAATAACATTCAGAGATGGCTTCGGGAACTTAGAGATCATGCAACCAAGTCTCGGTCCATTACTTCCTTTTGACCAGCCGAATCCTCGTTAATCCCCTTATTTAAGGGAATACAATCAGAAGAAAGTGATGATTTTTCCAATTGAAAGTGGCCAGTTGTCATAGAGATAAAGGTGACTAGGCAACCTTAACCAATGGGCCAATCAAGTTAGCATTGGCAGACAACTGAATCAAATCAGTGTCCTTGCGTCCAGAAACCCCGACAACCTCGACCAATTGTTCCTCGACAGCGAGGTTGCTTTTTGGCGCGCTGTCGGTCTGTGGTTTTTGCGTGTGTTCGCCAACGGATAACTATCAGACAAACGTACAGTCAATCAGGTGGGCAATAACTGGAAATTCACAAAACAGAGAGACGTGAAATCCGGGGGTTCTCTCAAGCAAAAGATCCCAAAAGCTGAACCCCAACAGTACCCTCCATTGTCTTTCCGTGCGATGTCACTCCATTCACTTTCACCCTCTCAAGTCCAATAATTCATCATAACCTTGGTCAGATCTTCTCCTCCCCTCACTCCACACGCGTCCCACACTGCCCCCCACTTGTGTCTCTTGTACCGTAATCAGTTATCACACCCTAGAATCATACCTTTAATTGACTCCCTCCACTCCAGTCATCTTCTCCACCCTTTCTCGTACTTCTCTAATGCAATCCCCACTCTAAATACCACTAACCACAAATGCCACTTCGCCACGTCAGTTCATGACTTAAATATCAATTTTCACACAGTCACAATCTTGTTCATCCACTCTCTCTCTCTCTCTTTCTCTCTCCTATATATCTCTCCTCTCTGTTATCAGGTGATTGAAGAGCATGGTGCAGAGAAGCTTGGAGTAGTCAGTAGTGTGAATGATTTTGTGTTTTCATCAGTTGTGTGTTTCTGTTTCTGTTTTTTTGTTTAGTTCAATGATCTGGTGTTTGTGTACTGTGTGTGTGTATAAGTTTGAATGTTTGTTTTGTTGGTTGAAAGTCTGTAGGGAAAGCTGGTGGATGAATTGATGTGAAATAGATGGCTACGATTGCTTGATCAAAACTCAGGAGTGTAAGTTCGAGGCAAAGCGGCAGGTTAAGTTAAAATGTGCCACGTTAGTTAGTGACTCATCAAGTTTATGTTTCTTTGTTTACTTAAGTCTGTTTTTCTGTAACTTTGAATGTTAATGAAAATATAACTTCTTCACAATTTTCCTCTGGTTTTAATTTTATTTTTGAACTTCCGGTTTTCATCAATGGTTTCTTGAGGTATTTTGGAGTTTGTCAACACTCTCTATAGATCACGATCTGTTACTCTCTTTCTTGTTGACAGAGATGTAGAGTAGGAATGTCAGTGGGGCGGAGCGGTGCGGGGAATGGGATCCCCGTTCCCATCCCCACTCTCCACGGGGTGGGGATCCCCCGGTTAAAATTCTTCGCGTGAAAAATCCCCTCCCTCTCACTCCCCGCGGGAATCCCCGCCCAAAATATTGATATAATGCATTTATGTTACACATATACTAAAGATGCTATAAACAACTGTTTGTTTATTTTTATTTGTTTATTAAAGATAAATTTCGCATGGCATGATAAATTTGATATTTTAATAAATATTTAAAGATTAATTTTTTAAAGATAAAAGCTCAATAGATAAATATTTAAATAAAATTAATTATATTATATGAGGTTGGCAACATCGAGATTATTTTAAAGATAAATAATTAGTTTTTATGAATATTAGAAATTTGAAAATTAGAAGTTTGAATTTTAATTTTGTAAATATATTATATAATGATTTTATTAAAATAATTTAAGATTTTATTAAATAAATATGTTTCAATGAAATATTTAAATTTAAATAGTTAATAAGTTGTATGAAATAATTTTGAGTTCCATAATAATAACTAAAAATATTAACAAATAAATATTTATTGATTATATATATATATATTTATAATATTATGTTAATATTGAAATAATCTTTAATAAATATATTAAAAAAATATATAATATATATTTTTGGGAATCCCGCGGGGCGGGGATCTCCGTGGGACGGGGAGACCATTCCCCGCCCCCGCACCGCTAGGCAGGGAGGAATGTTTCCCCGCTCCCCGCCCCGCAGGGAACGGGAATTCCCCACCCCACTGACATTCTTAATGTAGAGGTTTTGAAAACTAATCAAAAACTAACCACCACGTAAATTTTTTTATTTTTTATTTTTTACAAAAATAAATAAACCACTACCTACATTAAAAAAACAATAAAAAAAATCCAACAAAAAAAAAATACAAGCATAAGAATCCACTAAAACCGGAAAAGAAGAGCATAAAAAACACAACTAAAAAAAACACACTAACCTCCAAGTAACACTCATCATCACTTCCATTTCACATAACAGAGCAATTTAACCATATAGTTTCATTAAACAACTCATTCCTAGCCAATGACATGAACACTTTCAACTTAATATAAATACAAAAATCCTTTTTCTTTTTGTTATTACTATAAAAAAATTACATTATATTCACATTACTCGAACTATCACACACCCACACTTAGTTAATTTCAACATATCACATGACTTCCCAGAAAAAAAAAAATAAAAATAATAATATTCTTAAATGTTGGCATGCTACAATAATTATGTATTTTTTTGGGATTTTATTTTTTTATTTATTTTTAGAGAGCAATTGTATTTTTTTAGGAATTTATTTTTTTATTTATTGTTATTATATTTACATTAAAAATCCTAAAAATAATTATGTATTGATAAGTTCAATAAAAAAAATCATATCTATACATAAAATTTAAAAACAAAAATATTTAAAGATCCATGTTTGACTAGCCATATTATTCATGATTATCAATTAACATGAAATTTATTTTAAATAGTATGAGGTAGGATTTAAAAAATAAATAAAGAGTAGGATTTAAAAAATAAATATTATATTTAAAAACTAATTTAATATAAAATAATAAGCAATGTTTACTATTAAATTTAAATAAAAAAATAAAAACAATATCTTTAATTGGCTCGTGTGGAAAAATAAAATCCTCACAACACTGGAGAATCTTGAGAAACAAAGATGTAATCGACTTCCGACTTGTGTTACGGGAATTGAGTTTATTAATTCTCTTCCTCTCGTGAAACAGGTGTGGGTGTTAGATTTTATATTTTGGTACTAGTGGTTCTTAAATGGGCTTTATATGGGCTTAGGGGTCTTACACCAAAAAAGTCTCAAGAGTTAGTGGCTCAACCTCTATACCAACATATAAACTCATTACACTTCTATTACACAACCGATGTGGGACTATATTTTCAACACCCTCCCTCAAGTTCAATTAGGCCATTTTTTTAGTTTGAACTTGCTCAGACTTGTACACCCAGAGGTCTGTTTTTTTTTTTTTTACTAGGACTTGTATACTACTTTGTGTAGTATAGGTGGTGTAAGATAAGTAAGAAGTTTTGATAGTCTTTCGTATAATGCTTTCTCCTAGAAGAAAGAAAAAAGGGGGAGTCCTTTAGTTTAGGAACCCTTATAAGATTTCCTGTACACTACTTGTGTCTCAGAGGTTATATTTTAACTTGACTTGTGTTCCTTCTGGAACCTCAGAGGTCTTTTACTAGATGCCACTATAACTAGAGGTCTTTTACTAGGTCCCACTATAACTGCCTTTCAGGATCATTTTTTTCCCTGAAGCTCTGATATCATGTTAGATTTTATATTTTGGTACTAGTGGGCCCTATATGGGCTTTATATCGGCTTAAGGGTCTTACACCAAAAAGTTCTAAGACTTAGTGGCTTAATCTCTATACCTATATATAAACCCATTACACTTCTATTAGTGGGACTATATTTTCAACAGTAGGAGTACTTTGTGAATCTTCTCCATCTGCATAATCCGCCTATGTTTGTGAACCTTATCTGGGACTCTTGGAGATCGCTCGTGCATCCTGCACGTACGATGGCGGTGGACTTAATTGTGAAAGCGATTATGTGGATCATCTGGATTGCTAGAAATGATTATATTTTCAACGCTATTTTTTTGCCTGCACATGCTCTTATTTTGAAAGTTGATCATTTTTGTGGAGGGTCAGAAAAAGAAATTGGAGGATTCTGTTGCTTCCATTTGTCACAGTCTGGAGTTCCTTGATCCTCGGGTGAAAAAGGCTAGTTGGACCTCACCTTCTGAGGATGGGCAGAGACAGCTAGTGGGTTAGGGTATTTTGCTTCTATTGGGGGCTTGAGGAGGTCGCTCTTCGGTTTGTTGGGGTCTCTTCTTTGTGACCACGTCTAGTGGTTCCTTTCCATGCAGTGGCGAAGCCACGAACTATAGGGTAGGGGGCCGAATTACAAAAAAAAAAATCAATTAATTATTTTTTTTAATTTTTTAAAATTTATTTATAAGTTAATTTATAATTTAGATTATAAAAATCACATGTTAAACAATAAGTTTTAACAAAAACTCTGCTAAAAATATAATTTTATATATTATATAAATTAATTTGTAAAAATCAAAAACTTAAACATATAAATTTTTGTAAATATATATTTTAAAAATTATTATGTTTTAGATGATAAGGATGATAATGATTAAATTGTATAAAATTTGATTTTAGATTAATGTGTATAAAATTTAATTTTTTAAAAATAAAAATAAAAAACTTGAGAGAAAGATTAAAAAATAAAATAAAATCTAGAGAGAGAGAGGAGAAGGCGGCCTGCAAAACAAGGGGTGCGGCCCCCTCTTCCTCCGCCCCTGAGTAAAAGGGAGAGAGGGATGAAGAGGGGTTCGCCGGCGACAGGGGGGCGGCCACCCCCATGCCCCCCTCTCACTCCGCCCCTGTTTCCATGTGTTGTTTTATTGGGGTTTTCTATGCCATCTTTGGCGTGGAGCTTGTTGTTCGTTGTTTGACATTTCTTTTAATTGAAGTGGTTTATCTACTTTTTTTTTCAAAAATAAATAAATAAATAATAAATATTATTTTCAACTTCAAAGTAATTAATTATAAATTATCATAATAATGATAATATTATTTTGAGAGAAGAAATATAATCACCACATTGTATGAAAAACACATAAAAAAAATTAAAAAAAAAATCTAAAAGAAGGTTAATAATCCAGTTACAAAAAATTTAAAAAATAAATCCAAAGGGAGATCAATAACTCAGGTATCACCGATTAAAAAAATATTATTTAATTATTTTATTAATTATAATATAATTAGTTATTATTATTCATTTATTGCTATTATTTTAAATATTTATTGTGCAATGTAAATTTTAAAATATATTATTTAATTATTTTTATTAATTATATTTAATAATTTATTAAATAAATATGTTTTAATAAAATATATAATGTAAATAGTTAAAAAAAATTAATGAAATAATCGTGGGTCTTATTTTATAGTATATATTATATCATTTCCCTCTTCAATTGGAAATTAATAATCTGAATCTCATGCTACTAAATTGAGAATTTATAGTTTATTTATATTTAAAAAATAGTTTAAATTTTAATGGTTTTATCAATAATTTAAAATCAGTTATTAGTTATTATTTGTACCATAAGAAATAACAGCTTTATATCTCTTTTTAAATAATAACTTAGGGCATTAAAACGAATATCTGTCATAAAATGTTTTCGATTTTTGAGCGTATGATTTTTTTCCCAAGTGATGTTTCTCCCTGAAATTTTTTTATTTAATTATGATACTAAAAAGTAAAAAAATAATTATAGTTTCTTACAAGGTAAATTTGTTAAATATATTAAGTTTTTTTTTATTATGTCTTATGTTTTATTTATTTTTTATTTTTAGAAATTTTATGGGTATTAATCCTCAATATTGGTTTACTTTAAAAAATTATAGCAATCTTCAGTTTGGATTAGAATGAAAAATCAACTACTCTTTTTTTTTAAAAAATGCGACAAGCACTAGAACCCCAGGGACGTACACGTGTGAGGAGCAAGACTCAACGCCGACCCACATGCCCTCACCTTGCGTAGGACATGAGGTTCGATCCCAGGTCCTCCCCAAAATTGATTTTTTTTTTTTTTGCACAAAATTCAGTGCTATATATAAAATCTAAAAGAGGGAATCTTGATGATATTTATCCAATGAGGTTTTACAAAATTCAGCTCTAATCAGTATAAACCTCCACAGTTAATCTGTAAACACAACATACAAAAACATAAAACAATTACAGTGAAAGGTAACTCAAGCATCTTTAAAAACAACTGAAACAAGAGCATGCACATTTAATTGGGTTCATGGATCTATAGCAGAGAGGCTAATTGTAGAGAGGCTTTAATCGACATTGTCTTCGACAATCTCTTGCTACATAAGCAAGCTTTTAATTAAAAATTCTACACTATTTAAATTTTTAAGTCTGTATCTCAAACACCATTACTCTGGTAAAGGCCCAATGTAAGAGTAACTCCAACACCAAAGTCATGATGGCTGGACATATCATGGCTTCCAAAGCCAAAAGGATGTTCATTGTGGTTTGGTATCTGACAGATCTCTGGCATACAATGATTTTTCCATTCTCTGGTGTTATCAGTCGGTTGATTTTCAGAATTCATTGCAGTGAAGTCCGATTGTAACTGAGGTTGCTCACTGAAATTAAGGTTTTTATCAAATGAAGAAGGGATTTTATTTGACTGTCTCATTTCAACAGAATGTATTTCTTCCACCATAGGCTTCCAAAGCCTCACTCTTGCATTGATAAACCAGTTTGAAACCTGTATTGAACAATGTTGCCATATAATATTTACCTTAAGGTATCAGTTACAAGTATTGCATTTACAAGATAAAGCATCATGCAATCCAACAGCAAAGAGTCACATTAGAAACAAGCAACATCATGCATAAAGGAAGTGATTGTGCATTACAAAATATCATGCAGATGGTGCCCACATTTTTTTTCTTATTCTGATAAAGGTTAAAAACAAAATAGAGTTCAAAAAAGTACATCGAACGCTAGGACGGTGACAAAGAAAAATTCCTTACCACTGATTTACTCTTTTCCCTGATGATATTACAGTGTTGTTGCAAACTTTTAACAACAATTGTCTTTAATGATGTAGCATGAGTTCCCATTCATAGATAATGTTCTTAATTATGTTATTTGAAAGTTTGAATTACACATTCTATTTCACAGCAAATCTTATCTCTAAACATGGGGCTGGTGTTTTTTTAGTAGATGTCTTCAATATATAGCATATTTTTATTTTTATTTTTAAAAAACTGTAGATTTCTTTTTAGTGGCAGCTATTACAATGTTACATGTTCATTTAGCCCCATGTTTAGAGATAAGATTTGCTACTGAAATAGAATGTGTAATTCAAACTTTAAATAACATAATAAAGAACATCATCTATGAATGGGAACTCATGCTACATCATTAAAGAATAAAGACTACTGTTATTAAAAGTTCTCAACAATATAATATTTGATAAACACTATATATGAAATAGACAACATAAGGAACAAATTCAATTATTTTTGTTTAAAATAAATTTGATGTTGATCGATAATCATGAATAATATGGCTAGTCAAACATGGATCTTTAAATATTTTTGTTTTTAAATTTTATATATAGATATGTTTTTTTTATTGAACTTATCAATACATAATTATTTTAGGATTTTAATGTAAATATATTAACAATAAATAAAAGTAAAATCCTAAAAAATACAATTGCTCTCTAAAAATAAATAAAAATAAAATCCTAAAAAATACATAATTATTTTAGCATGCCAACATTTATGAATATTATTATTTTTAGTTTTTAGTTTTTTTTCCTGGGAGGTCATGTGATATGTTGAAATTAACTAAGTGTGGGTGTGTTATAGTTTGAGTAATATGAATATATATATATATATATATATATATATGTGATTTTTATAGTAATAACAAAAAGAAAAAAAAAAAGGATTTTGTATTTATATTAAGTTGAAAGTGTTCATCTCATTGGCTATGAATAGTTGTTTAATGAAACTATATGGTTAAATTGCTCTGTTATGTGAAATGGAAGTGATGACGAGTGTTGCTTGGAGGTTAGTGTGTTTTTTTTTAGTTGTTTTTTATGCTCCTCTTTTCCGTTTTTAGTGGATTCTTGTGCTTGTATTTTTTTTTTTGGACTTTTTTTATTGTTTTTTTAATGTAGTTAGTGGTTTATTTATTTTTGTAAAAATTAAAAAATAAAAAAATTTACGTGGAGGTTGGTGTTTGATTAGTTTTGGTTAGCAACCAACTTGGTCTTCTTCAAAGCCTCTACATCTCTGTCAACAAGAAAGAGAGTAACAGATCGTGATCTATAGAGAGTGTTGACAAACTCCAAAATACCTCAAGAAACCATTGATGAAAAACGGAAGTTCAAAAATAAAATTAAAACCAGAGGAAAATTGTGAAGAAGTTATATTTTCATTAACATTCAAAGTTACAGAAAAACAGACTTAAGTAAACAAAGAAATATAAACTTGATGAGTCACTAACTAATGTGGCACATTTTAACTTAACCTGCCGCTTTGCCTCGAACTTATACTTGTGAGCTTTGATCAAGCAATCCTAGCCATCTATTTCACATCAATTCATCCACCAGCTTTCCCTACAGACTTTCAACCAACAAAACAAACATTCAAACTTATACACACAGTACACAAACACCAGATCATTGAACTAAACAAAAAAACAGAAACAGAAACACACAACTGATGCAAACACAAAATCATTCACACTACTAACTACTCCAAGCTTCTCTGCACCATGCTCTTCAATCACCTGATAACAGAGAGGAGAGATATATAGGAGAGAGAAAGAGAGAGAGTGGATGAACAAGATTGTGACTGTGTGAAAATTGATATTTAAGCCATGAACTGACGTGGCGAAGTGGCATTTGTGGTTAGTGGTATTTAGAGTAGGGATTGCATTAGAGAAGTACGAAAAAGGGTGGAGAAGATGACTGGAGTGGAGGGAGTCAAGTAAAGGTATGATTATAGTGTTGTAAAATATAGGACCGAATAGAGCAATACAGTAGTAAAATAAATGAAAATAATACTGAAAAATAAAAGACACAAAGATGTTATGTGGAAAACCCCTAAATAATTAGGGTAAAAACCACGGGCAAAGATAGAAGAATTTATTAAGTGAGAAAATTTCATGAATTACAATCTCTTTAATAACAAGGAGAAAACCAAGTACTCTCTCTTATACTAGAAGAATAAACTAACTCAAAAAATATTTTTTTCACACATTTTTCCTTTCTCTAATTTCCTCTCACTCTCACTTCACTTGATTCTTTACTCAAGTTGTGTGTGGATGGAATAAGAACCTCACATATTTATAGGCCAACTAAAACCACCATTTTCCTTTAACATATGGGCACTAATCCATGGGTTAAGATCATGGTTTAGGTGGCTAATGGTTTAAGTAAGCCATTAGTTTCTTTTGATGTGCCATTTTTTTTGGGTTGATGGTTTAAGAGGAGTTAGTTTTGGGCCATTGGTTTGGGCTAATGGATTATGATCCATTGGTTTGTGCCAACAATTCTCCCACTTGAAGATTTGATTGAAAGACAATCAGATCTTTACACCATTCTTCCTATCTTGTCATTCGATGTTGCTTACGTCTCTATCAGACCACAAGAGGATCGACACCATATGAATCTGTCAGTGTTGATTGCTTTTGTCATAAAGTCTGCTAGGTTGTCCTTGGTATGGATCTTTTGCATGTCCACTGTACCTTCTTCCACTTTCTCACGAACGAAGTGGTACTGAACTCTGATATGTTTTGTCTTTGAATGAAATACTGGATTCCTTGCAAGATGCAATGCACTCTGGTTGTCACAATATAGAGTGATGTTCTCTTGTTTGTGCCCGAGTTCTTCCAATACCATCTTCAACCATACTGCTTCTTTACTGGCTTGTGTAGCTGCCAAAAACTCCGCTTCTGTCGTTGACATAGCCACGACTGACTGTAGTTTTGAAACCCAGCTCACAGCTCCTCTTGCTAGTGTGAACACATATCCAGTAGTGGATTTGCTTTTATCAAGATCACCTGCATAATCAGCATCAACATAGTCACTGACAGTAAAGTCAGATCTCCCATAACATAATGCAACATCTGAGGTTCCCTTTATATATCTGAGAATCCTCTTAACAACACTCTATTGCTCTTGACCAGGATTCGCTATGTACCGACCTACCACTCCCACTGCATGTGCAATGTCTGGTCTTGTACAGATCATGACGAACATTAGGCTTCCAACCGCTGATGCATACGGTACTCGAGACATCTCCATCCTCTCTTTTTCACTGTTTGGACACATACTTGAGGATAACTTGAAATTAACAGGAAGTGGGGTAGAAATTGGCTTACAGTCTTGCATGTTGAACAGTCGCAAGATGTTCTTCAAATAAGTCTTCTGAGAAAGCCAAATCTTCCTATTATTTCCGTCTTGGTGAATTTGCATTCCTAGAATCTTATTTGCCGGTCCCAAGTCCTTCATTTCAAACTCCCTAACCAATTGTGCCTTCAACTACTTGATAAGATCTCTGTTGGGGACTGCTACCAACATGTCATCAACATACAACAACAAGAAGACAAAATCTTCTTCTTCAAACCTCTTGACATATGCACAAGGGTTTGTATTGAATCTACTGTATCCAAGGCCCATGATGAAGGAATCAAATCTCTTGTACCAACGTCTTGGCGCCTGCTTTATACCGTACAAAGATTTATTTAACCTGCAAACCAAGTTCTCTTTACCTTTTTCTTTAAATCCTTCTGGTTGGAGCATGTAAATCTCTTCTTCAAGATCTCCATGAAAAAATTCAATTTTGACATCTAACTGCTCAAGATGCAAGTCGAATGTAGCACACATCGCCAGGACTACTCGGACTGTTGTGAGTCGAACCACAGGTGAAAATATTTCATTGAAGTCAATACCTTCTTTCTGAACATATCCTTTCACCACCAATCTAGTACGATAACGATCTACTTGATCATCACTATTGCGTTTGATCTTGTAGACCCATTTGTTGCCAATGGGATTTCGCCCTTGTGGTAGCGACACCAGTTCCCATGTCCTATTTTTATGAAGAGCTTCAATATCTTCTTCCATTGCTGCCATCCACTGAGATGCATATGAACTATTCAGTGCTTCTTGAAGAGTTGATGGCTCTCCATCCTCAGTTAGAAGACAATACACAATATTACCCTCCATAATATAGTCAGAATGTCAACTTGGTGCTTTTCTTGTACGAGTTGACCGCCGCACTTCTGGAACTTCAGATTCAGCTGGCTCTTGTACCTAGTGCTCAGGTGCAGCTTCAACTTCTTTTTCTACCTGGACTGTTGTAGTCTCTGTGTTTTCTTTTAAAGTGCTTTCACCATCTACTTGCTCTTGTTCTTTATCTTCTATAAAGGTAACATCCCTGCTGATTACAACCTTATGGGCAGTGGGCATCCCACAGGTGGTACCCCTTAACACTATCAGCATATCCTAAGAACATACATTTTCTGGATTTTTGGTCCAGTTTTGTAGTTTCTTGGGTATTATACATTACATATACATGACTTCCAAATATATGAAAGTTTGAATAATCAACTGGCTTACCAGTCCACATCTCCATCGGTGTCTTCAACTCGATTGCAGGTGCTGGCTGCTTCTATCTAGAACTTCTTGTCTAAGCCTGCAGCTCCCAACATAGCTCTTGTTCTTTCCAACAAAGTCCTATTCATCCGCTCTGCCACTCCATTTTGTTGAGGAGTGTATGCTGCAGTGAAATGTCTTTTGATGCCTTCTTACTTACAAAATTCATCAAATTCTTTACCAGTGTATTCTCCTTCATTATCAGTCCTCAAGCACTTGATCTTCTCCCCAGATTCATGTTCCACCCGTGCTTTGTAAAATTTGAAGACTTGAAACACATTAGCCTTCCTCTTGATAGGGTACACCTAACACCTCCTGGAATAGTCATCAATAAATGATACAAAGTAATTTGGTCCTCCCAGGGATGTAACTGGTGCTTGCCACACATCAGAGTGAACCAATTCTAGAATTGCTTTGCCTCTAGAATTAGATGTGTTGAACTTCAGTCGATGCTGTTTGCTTATAATGCAATGTTCATAAAAGGGTAGTGTTACCTTTGTGAGACCTTGAAGTAGATTCCTCTCTGCAAGAATCTTCATTCCTTGCTTTAACATGTGTCCAAGTTTCCTGTGCCATGTCATTGTGCATCTTTCAGTTGGACTACTTGTGGCAACTGAAGCTTCTCCTTCTTGCAAAGTTTCTCCCTTGAGCATGTATAAATTTGCAGCTATACATGCAACTTATAAATGCAACCCACCAGTAGTAGTTAGTAACTGACACAAATTATGGAAACATCATCAGTCCATATGCAACTTATTAATGCATTTATATCACTTTCGTAAACCACACGGTGAAAGTATTCTTGTTGTCTGCAACGACGTGTAGATGTTGATACAATCTCCTGTTGAAGTCGTTTAATATTCTTCGTATCTAAAATAACAATTAATTATTTCAGTCTAATGTTTTTCCACAAAGATGCACATGAAGGATCATGCATTTTTAAGTACTTTCATGGGATCATATATACAAACATGCACAGAAATGCTCAAAAACTCCATACTGAACAAAGCTAACAATAAATTCACAAATACATATATGTCAAGCACATCATACATATATAATGTGAAACAGAAGAGGGATTTCAAGTATATACATGTGGCTACTTGAGCTCCCACTTCCACAATTGCCACTTTGCAACAACCTTACATATATAAACTCCAATGAATGCCACACACTTCATATATATATAAACTAATATGACAACAGATAGATAAAAATGGAAACATTAATATTGACTTTCTTTTCAAAAAGATATATATTCAAACATGAACACATGGAAGAATGATCAAGGTTTATATATCATGTGATTATTTCATTTGATCATCTGTTCAAAATGTTTGTAAGGTGGCCGATTAGAGATTAGATATATAGTTGACATTTAAGGTTTGGGTGTTTATATTTAATTGATTTGATAACTCATAAGTTAGCTTTTTGCTATATTCAAGAATAATTATTCTCCAACAAATGGTTCATTTGAGTCTATAAGATGAAACTATCATCTTATATGTATAAAAAAAAAACCATTTCATATATCCAGTGGAGAGCATGATAATAATGAATATAGTCAATAATGAATATAGTCATTCATATTGATGATTAAGACATAATAAACTAAATGTGAAATGTGTCATAATAATAATAAATTGGTAACTAAGTTTTTTTCAAATAAGTTTTTATTTTTCATCCTTAACCAAGTTATATGTGTGTGTGTGAGTGCGTGTTTTGGCATGTAACTCAAGTGATCAATGCAACATTTATTTTGGAAAGCGAGTGGTGCTTTATTTTCTTTGAAGAGTAAACTTGCCTTTTTTTTCAGCTTAGCTTGTTCCTTATGAGAAAATGTTAGCCATTTTTTTGTAGCCATTTTTTAAAATTTATTTAGATGACAAGATTTTCATGCAAATCAAACATGAAAAAATTTTAGAAGATAAGAAAGAAGAAATAAAGAACAGGAAGAAGAACAAGGAGAAGAGAAGAGATCTAGAACAAGGACAAGCTTGAAGATACTAACCAGTATCCATCAAAGAAAAGTGCAAATACTAACAATTCAATTGTAGAAAAATGCAAACCTTGAAGATCACGTGGCTGGCGAATGGATTTCTAGCGACGGTGGTTTCTCTGCAGGTTTCTCTCATGGACCAAAGGAAGAGGAAAGGAGAAGGACAAAAGTTGGATGGAAAAAGTTTTAAAGCCAAGGGTAAAATGGATATTTCACCATCCAGATTGGGCATTCCTCAACCAATTGGGCTAAATGGCAATCAACCTTCTCCCCTCATCTCATTCCTCATAGATTCCTCCCACATTCCCAAGCTACCAACCAAACAAAGCATTGGGCCCATTCCCAATTCATTCCCAATCCAAGCCTTGCAAACAAGTAGCCCCTTAATTTTTTTAATAGACCATGTTTAGAAAATCATTTAGTTTTTAAAATTCCAAAGATGATTTATTTAATAACTCCATGTATTTACTAAACCCGGATTGGCCTACTGGTAACCAGGCATCTATACCAATCCAGATCTTTGATTGGATCACTTATACAATCAATCCGGTATAACCCATCTTAACCGATCTTAAATTGGCAACCTTGATGAATGTCAAGGCTTTTTAATTATGACTTGGGTGAGTCGAATTTTATTTTTTGAAATAACTTTTTTTTGTTAATAAATAATTACCATTACATGACTAACAATTTGTGGATTAAAAAATAATCTTTAATTTTTAAAAAATAATATTTTTTTTTATTAACCCAACATTTACCTAAAATGAGCTTGGGAAGTGTTTTGATGTTAAACTCGGTTTTTAATAACTATACTCCAAAACAATACACAAACTATTGATATACTTTATCGCACAAAATAAAAATATTTTTTAATAATTATAATTAGTTAGGTATTTAAGTTTTTCACAAGTTAGTATACATAGTATAAAAAAATATTTTTTTTAAAAAAATACAAAAAAATATTAAATATATTAAATGCGAAACCTTCTTTGCAATAAAATAATATACAAGAGCAACCCGAAAGTTCATGTTTTATTTATTGATATAGAAACCTCCTTTTGCAATAATATTAATGAGGAACTCTCTATTTCTTATTTATTAATGACAACCTCGCTCAAAAGTTCAAAAAAATACAAAAATATATTAAACATATAAAATGATGATCATTAGAATCCCAAATGACTTAAAGCTGGAGCAAAATTGTAATTAGCAAATTAATTATACAAGCAACAACCATTGCTAAAAATTCTTATTTCATAGAAAAAAGATAACCATATAATTAAAATTAATAAAAGCAATTGGTTACAATATTATACTAGGTCGTCAAAATAAGAAATCCAATCAACAGTTACTGTTTTCAAACAATAGCCAAATTTTGAAATACCGCAATCTCCACAAACTAGAATCAATATGAAGCTAAATAATAGAAAATATAGAGAGACAAAATAATTTGATGCAATCCAATCCAATATTCAGGAACTGCCTGTCATTCTTTGGCTTGGTGTTCATAAACAGTTCAAAAGAGTTCACAACCTCTTGATGCAATCCAATCCAATCCAATCCATCTATAGATTTATCAGTTGAAGTATCATCACCTTATTATGATCTTGAACAGAATACCAGCCGGAAAACAGCTTGACGACGATCTCAACCATGTAACAAATATCTCAAATTAGTAAAATAATTGGTAGTTACATAACCATACAGCTGGTCCATTTTGCATCCTTTGTACTTTTAATTGGTTTGACAGTTGCTATCCTTCGAGTTTGATATCATTCTACCACCCCACGGATTGCCACATGGTCGCATTAAGTTTCCAATTGATGCCTCTGTAGTCTGGTTAGTGAACACAGCTCTCACAAAATCACAAGACTTGATTAACATCCATTAAATTTGATTTCCTTGCAAACTAATCATCCAATTGATGGAGAGGTATAGATGTACTCTGGCAGCAGAACACACAACATGTTCAGCAGAAATAAATGGATGCATCAATATCTGGTAGCCACAAACCATCATCACAAGAAATTGATGTATCAATTAAATGGATGCATCAAACCTGTTGGTGCAAAAACATCAGTATGATGAGTGGGGGAAAAATTCACTATGAACAGTGAGGAATATGGAAACATTGATGCTGAAGTTAAAAAATGCTAACTATAAATAGATCAAAATACAACTTCCTGCAAATAAAATTTGTTTAATTTATAGTGGAAAGCAAAATACTGAATTAAAACAAAACAGACCAACATACAAAATGGTGCAATAATCCTGCAGACTGACATAAATCCTTTCTTACCAGCAAACCGATCACCAAACATATAAAATGATATTCCAATTTTAACCAATAAAGCACATGGGCAAAAACACTATTAATCAAATTAAATACAAAAACCACCTTCCCCTTCAAAAGGTAATATCATAAGCCCTTAATAAAAGATAATCTGCCATAGAACCTCAACCAAATAAAAATTATGTGCTTCATAATAGTTAAGAGGTTTATATGTTCATGACTTCCTATTCTCTTGAGAACAATACAATCATCCAGCTTAGAAATGTCCTGAATTTCTGAAAGGTATACATATTACCAATATATGCCAAATAGAAAATTTTAAATTCAACAGAGTTAATGAAAAAAAGATTTTTGATAAAGGTGCAGAGCAAAATAACAATCTCACTATCTAAACTCATCCTAAAGCCACACCATGCTACATAAAACCATGCTACATAAAAAAAAATTCCAAATTCAGTAAACAACAATGAAGGAAAGGATATCAATCAAATATAAAACTTCTAACCAACTACAACCACTGTTTCTCGACTTCAAAAATCAAATAATATTATCTAACAAAATTTCCAATAAAAAGCATAACGATCCAAGGAAGAAAAACATCTAGCATCGACAATGAATTCACACCCTAGATCATAACAAACATGAAGATGATTCCAACAATGAACCTCATAAAAAAACCACATAAATAACATATTAAGATAAGTACTTCAGAATTGTAGGTAACTAAGTGAAATGGGAAAAGGCACTTCTTAAAATACCAAATCCAAGATCTCCGTAGAGCACAAGCTCCAAAAACCAACTTTATGCCTCGGAGAGAACAAGATCCCTAAAGTCTAGAATACCAACAATGATAATTATTAGGAAAAAACAGCATTGTCAAAGGAAAAGTCATCTCTGGCTTCCTTGAGTGTAACTAAATCAAATAGCAAAGACTATGAATTTGGGAACTCCTGTTCATCTAGTCCATCTAGCATAATAGGATGGTGTTTGGATGGATACAAAACGTGGTTTGAAAGAAAAAATCATTTTAAACATCAAAATATTAGTTTGGAGGGAAAAAAATTTTGATTGTTATGACCCTTGAGTATTTTTGGTGGCTTTTCCGTGGCCATCTGTTGGTTCTTTGGTTTAATGGCAGCTTGGCTTATATAACTTTTTTTTTTAAAATAAATCTTGGGTGCCAAAAAGAATCAGGTACAAGGCAGACTATTTGTATAACTCACCATTGATTTCTTTTGCGCTCCTCTTGTCCACCCATCTTTTACGCAGGCAAAAGCAGGTAACTGACAGGAGCATAAATACAGCAACGACAGGAATTCCAATAGTTGCAATAGCTATTACCGTTTTGTATTTTTTTTCCTGCAAGAAAGGTATATAACAGTTCATTACGGTATGTAATTCCTTAGAAATTACTCTAAAGACGATCCAATTAGAAATTACTCAGTAATGGACACCAACTGAACCTATCTAGAATCCATGCTACAAAAAAAAATCAAATCAGAAATTAGACTCTTGGTAATGGACACCAACTGAAAGCATATAGAATTCATGATATCTGATTCATCCCAATGCATTGCAATGCCTAACAAGTTCCATCAGTTATGCACACTGCATTAAAAGATTTTTAATCAAATATCATCTGTGAAACACTATAAATATACAAAGTTCCAATTTCTACAAGCAAATTGGATGGTCAAAAGAAAATCCAATAAAAACCACAACATCAACCAACAAATTCTTCACAAACACAACCAGATATCTAGATCGTATAAAAGAAAAAAGAAAAATAAAACATAATAGATTAATGCTTATCAATAATATCTAGAGCATAATAGAAAATAATGAACCATTGCTAACTACAAACCAGGAGCACAAACAATAAATAGAACTTCAGAAATGATAGTGAAATCATGCTACTCCATTGACATGAAACCCCTATCTAAAGGTAAGAAACCCTTGATTTATCAGCCAACTTTTGCCACAATGATAATTGCAAGATGAACTATGAAAATAGCAGCAAGACATAGATCAAAACCAGATTGGGAGGACATGCTTCCTCAAGTGCTAGACAGAGTCCCCTTTGAAAGAATAACCTTTGGAAATGGCATCAACAAACTGATCAAAAACAGATTACAGAAAAATCATGCTTCGTCTTGTCTGGCTATGAATAGAATCCCCCTTTGAAAGATACTTGTTTCAATAGTAAGAAGAAACATCAAATTCTAAAAAAAAGGCAATTGCCACAAAACATTGTTTTCTACCTTAACTATCATGAGTTAATGTTTAATTTTCATTAAGAGTTTCTAGTTTTGATCATCACATCTTTTTAAAAATAAAAAAAATAAAAAAAAAAAACAAAACAAAAACAAAGACAAACTGATTAAGAATATAACTACATTACATTGAGTAAACTGTTATCAAATAAAATATTTTTATATGTCTTCAATTTTGAACAAATGAGTTTAATCTTCTCTAATTTCTAAGTGAAAAAAATAATGACCCAATCAAACCAACTCTCAAAACATGATCAATAGTGACGGTATTTAGAGTTTCAGAAGTTAGTGAAACATCTTCGTCAATCAATGATAATAAAAAAACTTATTAGTATGCCTCTTGTTATGTCTAGCTAGGTTGTTTGCAACTATCACATTTATTTTTATTTTATTTACATCTATCCATCTTATAACGAGGACGGGTAATCCTAAGTTCACATGATCTTCATATCAGAGCATGCATCACTGGTTGTCCAATTAATTAGAATAAATAACCATTTTGATAGTTTGCAATTATGTATCAATCAAATGTTAAATTGCGATAGTCTAAATTAGTTTGACCTTTGCCACATGCTGCTAGCACATATTAAAATGGGGTATCTTCTAATTGAGTCAATCCAATAAAAGGTGTACTTTGTTATCAATTAAAATAACAATAACCAAATATTCTTCAACGCCATGAGTCCTTGCGCTAGCCAATACTCAATACGCATTATGAGATAATCAATGAACAACATTGAGTCTACAAATATTTATTTGACAATAAAACTAAGATTAGTCAAGGATTGATCCATAGCATGTCCCTTCTAAAAGAGAGACTAGGGCTTGGTGTTATACGACAAAAACTTGACTTATTAAAAAGAAAAACATCGTTAAAAAGCTACAAAAAAAAAGGAAAAAGCAAGACAGAAAGGTCACATGGGCTAACCTATATTAAACAAAAAGAGCCAAAGAAGGCTATGAGTTATTATCCAATAAACTGTAAGGTCACAAATAAGTTAGAAAGATATATTGTTTATTACTAAACAATATGAAAAAACCTAAGAGGCTACATTTAATGTATAACAAACTGTGATGTCATAAATGATTTAAAAAGATGAAATGTTTATTATTAGCCAAAGAAGGCTACGCTTTAATGATTATTTAATTTAATGATATTATTTTAAATAATACATCTTATTATTATTGCTTTAAAATATTTAATTAAATCAAAATTTGATCAACTCAAATAAAAATTTTGCTACTATACCAACATTAAGAAAATCCCTTAAATCCCACTCTTTTAAACCCCCGCCAATTAGGTTTTAATAAAATTAGGCCAACATTGAATGCCACTACAATTACAAATAAAATCTTTGAATGAAAAAAATCTTAATCCAAAATAGGAATAGAATCTAAGGTAAAGTCATGAAAACTAGTCTCAAGGAAATTATAAATAAAATTCACAAATAGTGAAAACAATAAATCCATCTAACAAATAAACTTATCAAAATTGCCATACCATAACCAGTTTCAAAAATGAAATGAAAAAAAAAGAGAAATCCTCAACTAGGTAAGGTCGAAGAAGCCAAAAATAAATAGATAAACAACAACAACAACAACAACAACAACAACAATAATAATAATAACAAGAGCAAGCCAAATTCTGAGACACATTTTCCATAAAGTCTTAACAGCAACCACCCTACTTCTAAGAAAAACCATTCTAATAATGTCAAGAAAAAGTTCCCATTTCCCGCTTGTTCTCCAAATTTTAATAACTCAAGCAAACAACAATGTGAGGCAAACAAATTATCACCTATCTTAACAAAGAGGAAAAACACAAACAAATGAAATGCAATGACACCAAGTGAATTCTGATGTATATTAACAGTCTGTAGTGAGAAGTTCCAATTTCCCTAAATAACGGAAGCAAACTGCTATGTGAGCTAAACAAGTTATCGCCTATCTTAACAAGAGAAACAAACAAATGAAAATCAATGATATCAAGTACGAATTATGATTTATAACAAGAATATTTAGTAATAACTTCATCAGTGAGGTAAACGATTAGCTAGCAATAGTAGTCACCCTTCACATTCTCAAACATGAAACTAACGGATTGGAAAATGCTAGGAAGTAAACTTACAAAACCAACACATCTCATCACCTAGCAAACAAGAATACGAAAAACAAATATAAAATTTGAACATCACTCCAGAGGCAATTGATATCATCAAAATTTTCAATACAATTAAAACACAACCAACTATTCTTGGGCTAATAAAATCAAACAAGTATATCAAAACAGAGAAAGATATGGACTAGGGATATATAGGGCTGTAAACGAGCCGAGCCGAGCCGAGTATCACCAGGCTCGAGCTCGGCTCAAGTATAGTATTCGAAGGCTCGAGCTCATTCGAGCTATTTTTTTTTGTACTCGAGCTCGGCTCCCTGAAAAGCTCAAGTAGCTAGAACTCGGCTCGTTTAAGCTCGATTAGCTTGTATACATAAGTATTTTTATAATTTTATATAATTTATATAATTATGTATTTTTGTAATTTATATATAAATAATTTAATATTTTATATATAAAGCTCGTTTAGGCTCGCGAGCCTCACGAGCTGAGTATTTTTGGGCTCGAGCTCGGCTCGGCTTGTGAAAAATCAAATCGAATTCGAGCATTGACCGAGCCGATCTCTAGTAGCTCACGAGTAGCTTGGCTCATTTACACCCCTAGGGATATAGAACACTTCTACAATGATCTTCTATTTTCTCTACAGAAATAACACTGAATATGACTCCCAACAATGAGTGGACCATAAAAATAAATAAATAAATAAATAAATAAAAATAATAATAGAAAGATAGAGATGGCATATCAAAAGGGATTCATCACAAATCCAGTGAACTAAATCAGGGGAAAAAATCACATAACAAAACAAGGGAAATCACCATTATTAACAATTCTCATTACATACAATCAGGAAACTAAAAGATTAAAAGATCTAAATTGACTAAAACAAATTTGTTACAGCATACCGAGTTCTAGAAATAAGAAAAACCCAAATTTTAAAAGAACACAAGTTCCACAACTCGACATTACTAATAACAAACCCAAAGTTGAAAAAAATTCCTACAATAAAAAATACCTTGAAGTCAAAACTATTTTTGCTTAAAAACAATGATCTATGGTTGAAAAAGAAAAACTTTTGATAGGAGAACCAAAACCCACTTCAAACAAAAGGGACATAAGCACAATTTCCACGTTGCTAATAACAAATCAAAAGTTACAAAACTCCAACAATAAAAATACCCTACTGTCATATTATGTTTTTGCTTAAGGTGAAAAAAAAAAACCATTTATTGGAGAAGCAAAACCCACGTCAAAAGATAGTTGCATAAGCTCAACTTCCACAAAACCAACTCCGACACACTAGATACTTCAAATCCGAAAAAAATTTGCCACCAAGAATTACATAAACAACAAGCAACATGCAGTTAAATTATATTCTGATTAGTGTCATGAAACTCATTTCTAAAGATAAGAAAACCAAAACCTTATCAAAGGAGACAAACATGCATCTTCCTTGTTAATAACTGCAAACAAAGTTAAGAATTAGAGTAAAAAGATCGAAGTTTTCTCATAAAAATTTCAAACACCCTTATAAGTCCCTACAAAAATTTCCCATGACCAATACATCTCTACTTTAAAAAGCTAAATAAAACAAAAATTACTACAAACACATGTTCAATTAGACTAATGCATTATACATCAATAAAAATCTAGCACAAAAATGAAGTGATCCAGAAACACACTACATAATAGATCAAATTGAAAATTAGATTCTCTACCATGGATGCAAAATGATCATATCTCAAATCCATCCTCCATCATTTAAGTTACCTAACAAGCTCTATCAGTTAAGAGAACTCAGTTAAAACATTATTAATCTAATCAAATCAAATCCATAGATATCTATCAAAAATACCAAAGACAAATTTCTGCTAACAAATTGAATGGATTACCTTCCATAGCAAAATCCAAATAAAAGCCATAACATCAACCAAAGAAATCCTTCACAAACACAAACAAGTATCTTAATCATACAACAATAAGAGCACTATCAAACACAAGTCATTAATGCCTATAGATAACAATGTTTAGTGGCGCTTTCAAAGAACTTAACCATTCATAATTACAAACCGAGAGTACAAATAATAAATTGATCTTTAGAAAAACATCATAGTGAAACTCGATATCAGCATTGATATCAAACTCCCTTTCTAAGATAACAATATTTAGTGACAGTTTCAAAGAACTTAACCATTCATAATTACAAAACCCGAGTACAAATAATAAATTGATCTTTAGAAAACATCGTAGTGAAATCCTGTTATTGCATTGATATCAAACCCCTTTCTATGGGGTAAGAACCCATCATCAACCAACTTGTGCCATGATGATAACTGCAACCTGATGTTTGAACATGCTAGTAAAAAATAGATCAAAAACATATTAGGAAGGAATCAAGGCGTTGTTGGACTATAGAAAAATCCCTTTCAAAGAAATTAGTCGCTACTGATATGGAAACATCAGCAAAAAAAAGATCAAAAACATATTATGGTGCAATCATGCTTTGTCCATGATAAATTACAGTCCCACCAATTGATGCTCATTGCCATAGATAAAAACCCCCCAAATTTTGACGGAAGACAATTTCCACATAACACTAATTGTTGTCTTAGTTGCCATAATAGATCACATGACAAAAAAGGTTACAGTGAGACCTTATTTTGTGATTTTAGAAGAAGCCCCTCTTAAGTTCTATCGCTTCTAGACAATCGGGTTAAAAATATATTTAATCAAATCTCATAAGTGAAAAATAGATATATATGCCAAGTTCCAATTTCTAATAATAAACCCGAGTGGCCAAAACTACTTTCAAAAAGAAAAAAATCAATAAAAACCGTGAACGCTCAACCAATAAATTCTCTAGAAACACAAACAAATATCTAGATCATATGATAGAAAAAGGCGTAATCAAACATAAATTAATTCATAAACTTAATCCATAAAGGAACAAATATCATGGATCAATAACAAATCTATTAAAATAAATTAATTTTACTCGAAATTTTAGGCCACGTAGAACCACTTCAATGATATTGACGGAACACAAGATCCAAAAACCTAAAGATAAAAATACCACAAATAAATAGATCAACTTTGCTTTGCTTGGTGTTAAAAATTATATGCTTTGATCAGCCTAAAGATGACCAACCTTAAATTCTGAGATAACACACTAATGTATATCTTCCCCATCAAACCAAGTTGAATCTTTTTCTGATGAAGATTATTTTAATTACACACCAAAGACAAATATTGATGCAAGGCAAATCATCATAACATTAGCAATGGAAAAACACAAGTAAGGACATAAAACCGGAGGGATGCAAGAATCAATAACGATATCAACAATTCCCTAAAAGTAATTCCAATCATGCAATTGTCAACATGCTTGAAAAAAATCACTTGTCCCCGGTGTTCATCTGGAGAACCAGATCAGAAAATTGAATTATTTCAAATAGATCAAACAAATATATGGTTTTAGGCACCTTTCGTATCAAAATATCATCCTGAAAATAACCCCAACCTCCACCGAAGGGTTACGTAAATCATTTAAGAAGAATGAGCATCATGTCGTAATTGATCAAATAAAAATCATCAATCAAACTATGATATCAACTATATTAATCAAGCTTCTAACCCGAACATTCCACAAGATAAATCAAGCAATTAATGATTAAAGGAATAAAAAGGATAAATAAAAGCAATTAAATGGATGTTATATTATGTCAAATGCACACATGTAACTATTTCATGTCTCAAAAAAATGCCAAGTGAAAAGAAGTAATAGAAGTAATAGAAGTAACAGAGATCCAATGAATTCTCAGTCTCACGAAAAGTGAGCTTGCTAAGAGACAAGATTTGGGGTTGTAGGCCCTACCAAGAATTTGAGTGTTCAAAACAACAAGGGTGGTCATCAAAAAAACATTTCTGCTAAGCTCGTAGTCGGTAGAGAATTCTCAGACGTCATAACACTTTCTTCAATTGAGGCCTACACTGGGTTGGGACCAAAAACATTAGCAAAGTTGAACTCCTCATGCTTAGAGGAAGTGTTAGAATTTATATATTTTGGTACTAGTAGTGCCCCTATATGGGCTCTATATGGGGCTTAGGGTCTTACACCAAAAAGTCTCAAGACTTAGTGGCTCAACCTCTATACGTATATATAAACCATCACACTCTATTACACAACCGATGCGATGACTATATTTCCAACACCTCCCTCAAGTTCAACTCGGCTCGAACTTGCATGCACTTGTACACCGGAGGTCCGCTTTACATAGACTTGTAGCACTACTTGTGTCTGTAAGTCCTACATACTGGATGTCATATACACACTGGACTTGTACTACATCGGTGGCTCCACTATATTGCTCTGATACCAAGTGAAAACTCAGAGGTGTTGGGAATATCAACGGAGCGATGGATTACGTGTTAATGTTCTTCAAGGTGAGATTACAAGACAATATATATAGATAAAACACCGATGGCTATCCCGATACTTTAGGAAACAAAACCTAATCATTTTATCTAAAACCATGCCAGATTTATCTCTATCTATTTTTTGATAAAGGATCAGGTCACGAAGAGCACTCTTCTTCAAGGATGGTGTCACCGAGGTCTCTATTATCTTCCATCAGGACCTTCAGAAAAGCAAGTCTTTAGTGTTGCGCCATCGCTTTTACAGGCTGGCATGGTCGTCTCGGGTCATCCCTCCACCCTATTGTTACTAGAATTATTAGTAATAATAAACTACCATGTTTAGTCGAGTCTAATAAAAAGTCGACTTAGTGATGCCTCGCTAAAAGGCCAAGAGTCATCACCGTCATACTGAGATCATCTAGTATATCTCATTATCCTTCGAACTTGTTCATTCCGACTGTTTCTGGGGATCCTACCCCTGATTCTGTTGGAAGAAAAAAATATTATGTTAGTTTCATTGATGACTATAGCAAGTTTACCGGATTTACCTTCTTAAACATAAATCAAGTTTTTTTCGAAGTTCCATGAGTTCCAAAAATCTTGTTGAGAGGCAATTTAATCGCAAAAATCATTGCAATGCAAACCGATCGAGGGCAGAGTATCAAAAACTTCACCCTTCTTTTGAGAAAGTTGGCATCTCTCATCATGTTTCGTGCCCACACACTCATCAACAAAATGGCTCTGTTGAGAGAAAACATCGCCATATAGTCGAAGTTGGTCTTGCTCTTTTGGCTCATGCATCCATGCCTCTCAAATTGCGTGATGAAGCTTTTTCTTGTCGCCACTTACATCATTAATCGCCTTCCTAGTAAAGTCATCCAAGATGAGACCCCGTTAGAACGGCTATTCCATCAAAAAAACCAGATTACTCTTCTCTTCGCATATTTGGTTGTGCATGTTGGCCCAATCTTCGTCCCTATAATACACATAAGTTGCACTCGTCAAAATAAAGGTGTTTTTTTCTTTGGTTCTAGTCATCTCCACAAAGGTTTTAAAATGTCTTGATATCTCTAATCGGATGGGTGTATGTCTCGGGATGTTACCTTTGATGAGAATGTCTTTCCTTTCTCTCACTTGCATTCAAATGCCGTGCTCGCTTTGCATGGGGAAATCTCACTTCTTCCTCCCCGATCTTGTTCCATCCACTTTTGATAAAGCGGGGGAGCACGTAATGATCAATTACTTAATTTTTCGCCTAACAATGATAACTGTTCTGGTGATAGTTGTGCAGAGATGGAGATTTCTGGTGCAAATTTTGGGGTACATGGAGCAGAACCTGTTTGGGCGGGAGAATCCGACTTGAGATTTCCACCGATCACCTGGATCGGCGTGCGAACATGCCTGCGTGATGGAGCAAAGAATCCACAGGGTCCAAGCCCAGCCCACCTGGCCACCCTGACACGCTGCCATAGTCAAGGCCAGCCTGCTAATCTCCTCCCCGATGGTGACCCGACCAGACCGGGTAGTAGCGCTTTTGGGGGATCTTCTCACACACTACGTAAGAACTAGTTGTACACTCCGGGCGTTACATCGATGAAACAAGACCAAGAACACGTCTG
The DNA here is from genome assembly GCF_009730915.1 of Dioscorea cayenensis subsp. rotundata. Classification (NCBI taxonomy): domain Eukaryota; kingdom Viridiplantae; phylum Streptophyta; class Magnoliopsida; order Dioscoreales; family Dioscoreaceae; genus Dioscorea; species Dioscorea cayenensis. Next base: position 1,596,629 of record NC_052481.1, on the reverse strand, counting down.
CCGAGTGACATCAGGAAAGAAAAGGTCTATATTGATGGGACAATTAGGTAATGGCTCTTTTACATCCTTTGGAGAACCTCAAAATTTACATGAAGCACTAAATGATAAAAATTGGAAAGAGGCTATGGATGCAGAATACATGGCACTAATGAGAAATAAAACCTGGCACTTAGTTTCTCCTCACAAAGGTGCTAATGTTATCGATTGTAAGTGGGTATACAAGATCAAAAGAAAATCTGATGGGAGCTTGGATAGATACAGCTGTATTAGTTGCTAAAAAGGTTTTAAACAAAGGTATGGCATAGATTATGAGGATACTTTTAGTCCAGTAGTTAAGGCTGCTACTATCAGAATTATTTTGTCTCATCGTTGTGTCTAGAGGATGGAGCCTACGTCAACTTGATGTTCAAAAATTCCTTTCTCCATGGTGTTCTTGAAGAAGAGGTATATATGAGACAAACTCACTGTGGTATGAAAATTCTTCTTTGCCTCATTATGTGTGCAAATTAGACAAGGCATTATATGGTCTCAAGCAAGCTCCAAGAGTGTGGTATTCAAGATTGAGTACAAAAGTTGCTTTGAGCTAGGATTTAAGTCCTCCAAGGCCGACATATCCTTGTTCTTCTACAGTAAAGTAGATGTTGTTATGTTTGTTCTTATTTATGTAGATGACATCATTGTAGCCAGCTCCATGCAAAGTGCAACTTCAGCTTTGTTACAGGATCTCAACAAGGAGTTTGCTCTAAAGGACCTTGGGGATCTCTGTTATTTTCTTGGCATTAAGGTTAATAAGGTATCTGATGGTATAATTCTAACACAAGAGAAGTATGCATCTGATGTGATCAGAAGAGTTGGAATGCACACTTGCAAACCTGTTAACACGCCCTTGTCTACTACTGAGAAGCTCTCGGTTCACGAAGGAACACCTCTTTGTCCTAATGATGCTACACAGTACAGGAGTGTTGTGGGAGCACTACAATATTTGACATTAACTAGACTAGACATTTCTTTTGCAGTTAATAAGGTTTGTCAATATCTTCATGCTCCAACCACAGAACATTGGGCGGCTGTCAAAAGAATTTTGAGATATTTGAAACGATCAATCAAGCTTGGATTTAAGACTGATAAGTCCTCATCCTTACTTGTCGCTGCTTTCTTATGCTCGATCAAGGGTGATGTCTAGATGACCGTCGATCGACTGGTGGTTTTGCTATTTTCTTGGGCTTTAACCTTGTTTCGTGGAGTGCACGTAAACAAGCAACCCGGATCTAGGTCGAGTAGCTGTAGGTAATATAAGGTACTTAGCTAATGCCACCGCTAGGAAATTATGTGGGTGCGATATTGCTTCAAGAACTTGGCATTCAAGCACCAAGAGCAGACAAGATTTGGTGTAACAACATTGAGCTAAGTATCTTTCTACTAATCTCGTATTCCATGCCCGCATTCTAAGCATATTGAAGTAGATTATCACTTCGTGCGAGAGCGAGTAGCACGCAAGCTACTCGATGTTGAGTTTGTTTCCTCCAAATACTAAGTAGCAGATGGGTTCACAAAACCTCTTCCTGTTCGGAAACTGGAGATGTTCAAAAACAATCTTAACCTCTCGAGTTCAGATTGAGGAGGAGTGTTAGATATCTTGAGATATAAAGATATCTAACAGGAAGAACATCAGTAAGGACCATTGGAAGAAGTAGCTTGTTGAAGGGCTTCTTAGCATTACTCCTGGAAAGACCAGAAATCTGAGAGGAAACCATCTCTCAGAAAGTTAAGCAGGTCCCAATTGAAAAACTGTGTTATTTGTTACAATTCTCACTAAGGAGGCTCCCTCCACAAATCTCTGAGACAATGATTGATGAAGAAGGAATTCTGACAATGGCCTTGAACAAGTGGAAGTTTACATGGACAACTAGAGCATCCAGGAATTTTGGCGGGAAGGAAGAGAAAATCCACAAGTTGGTCTTGTTTCCCGATGCACAGGAAACAGATTTTGTCACAGGGCTTCTCAAATTCACGAAGAACAAATTGCCTTAGAGCTGCAAGAATGGAGTAAAATTTCAGTCAAAAATTAAGAGAGTCCATGTATTTGAAGATAGTTACACATATATACAACACAATTAAATGTAGTCAAATTTCTAAGCACTAAAACAGTATGCAACCAAAGCATCAAAAGAAACACAAGATAGGAATACAAGAATGATAGTACTTCCAACCATATAATCCTACATGTAAAGTATACATGCAAATACAAAAGATAATTTAACATGAGTAACAAAAATTTTGATTTTACGAATTAAAAAAAATGTACATATCTGAACCATGGAAAAAGGTTGATTAAAAATTAGGATATGTATGCATATCAATGTGTGCAACAACAAGTACATGTTGAGAAATGCTTGAAAATATCAGTTGAAGATGGTGTTGACTTGTGATGGAATTTATTCAGACAATCCTATAAGGGATGCTTTCAATGGCCATATGGATGTACTCATTTTGTGAATTATCTGTTATTCTTTATAACCTGATTCTTTGGATTTTAAAGCCACGTCTCCTATTTTGTAGGAACTATATATTCATTCAATAAATTGGCTCAACCTTCTAATGCATCTCATCCTCTTCTTGAGGCAAGCCTTGTTGAGATTTTGCCGGTAATCACTTGATTTAGCTTTAATATAGCAACATTTAACATTCAAGTCATTTAGTGCGCTTGTTAAAAATATTTTTTTAACTTGAATTACAGACCCGGTGATAAAGTGTCTTCAACATAGTATAACAGATGAGGTGCCGGACAAGAAATGTACCTCAAAAAAAGCATATTATAATAATAACGCTAATAAACAATGTTATTGAAGGTAAATTAAATGTTTAATTACTATTTATCAGTTCATGGAATGCTGATGGCTGGTCAGCTTGCCCCACAGGCTTTGGTACAAATGAATTGGAATATGCATCAGGAAATTTAACAAAATGGCAGATACATGATTCACAGCCTACAGTTAAGTATGCCAATAAAGTTTCATCAATCCACCTTTCATGGGACCTTAATTTCTACCATGTATTTCTAGATTATTTGATAACTTGGCTGCTTCGTGTTCATTTTCACAGGGTGGAGAAATGCATCATGATAATAATGATGATATTCTTGATATTTGTGGACCCCGCCAACCTGGTCCCTACACCTTTCATTTGTCTCCTAAAAGAAAATTAAAACTTAGTTAAGTGCTAACCTTGTTTACCTTACCCCTTAATCCTTTCTTCTTCTTCTTGTCACCATGCTGGGAGTCTTTCTAGAGAGAAGAATTCCCGGAGGAATTCCCGGAAGCCATCTTGTCATGGCCCCCTCCTTGGCCGAATGTTTTCACCCCCATGGTCATCTCCTTCTTTCATTCCTCCATCTCTCTTCTTTCTCTCCACTCTCCCACTTGTTTACTCCTTGGAAGTTGAAGAAGAAGGCCATCCATCACCGGAGTTCGAGTCTCCACCGGTGGTCTTGGCATCCGAAGGTGAGGAGAAGAAGAGCAAGTAGCCGCCGGCGTCCTCCAAAGGCAAGGTAGGCTCTCTCCTCCTCTTGTTGATGGTGGTTGTCTTGTTGCTTATGTTTGCATGGGTTGTTGTTTAAAATTTTTGGTGCTTATCCTTGCATGAAAAACCTCACCTTATACATGTTGAAACCCACCCTTGTGCCTCTTGAGTATCTTTAGTTCTTGGTCTCCATGTTACATAAAGTTTTATTCATGGAACCATCTATGTGTTTATACCATTTTGCTTGAAACCCAAACCAAAAACCCAAGTTTTTGCATGCCTAATGAATGTTTAGTTTTGTAGTTTTGGCATGTGTGTTGGACCTTATATATTTTTGCACCCTTGTGATTATATATATATATACATGCATGCATGCATGCATTGATCTACTACTTGTGCTAGGAGATTTATTTCCATCCTTGTTTCTCTCACCTATTGTCCTTGTTCCTCTTAATCATTCTATGTTCCCTTCCCACATCATTGTTATTACCACTAGTATTAGTTTTATGTTAGATCTACTTGTAGATACTTTCAAATTGTTGTTGAAACCCTTGGAGCTTAGTGTTAGCTCAAAGGCTTGTGCTTACCATCCTTGTTTGGAGAAAGGTTTGGCCTTGGCATTAGTTTAATGAATGTTAAGTTGCTTAGTTCTTGCTCACCCAAGCATGGTGGAGATTTTTTTTTGGACCATATTTGAGGGTAGAACTAGCATGCTATTTAAAAAACCATGATATTGTGTATGTTTCCATGTGTACATGTATTCATGTATTTTGGTTGGTTTTCCTTGGATTATAGGATCACCTTGAGCTATAATCTTGGATTTCTTTTGAATTTAGGAGATCACCAAGTAAGTAATCCCTTAAACTCTTGTATTTAAATTTTGTGGTATTGATTTATTTTCATGTAGAATTTCTGAAATTTTTATTTTGCATTTATTCTTTAAAAAAATTATTGTGAGAATGCCTTCTATTTATGTCTTGTGTTTTTAGAGGAAGAGAAGTTTCTATACTTAGTTGGAACCATAGTGCTTTTTATTTTGCCAAAAACTTATACATGTTATTTCCTTTGTTACTTCCAAATATTTGGCAAAGTAATTATCCTTTTTGTAACCTTTGTTTATTCCCAATAACAAAAAACTTAAGATTTATTAAGTGCTTGAATCCTTGGTCCACCTAACATCAATTTGGATTACCTATCTATTATTTGGTTATACATTTATCCCTTAAAATATCCACTTACCTTTATGTCCTTGCCTATCTTCTTCCTAAAATTTTTAGCATCCTTGTTTTAGTCAATATTTCCCTTGAAATTATTTTTCTAGTTATCTTGGAATTAGGTGGATCATTTTTCTTCAATTGATGAGATACATTAGACCTTGAATTTTTACAAATTTTTAGTATTTTTATTGTATTAATAATCATGCATTTCATCCTTGAGTTTGGTTGGATAATTATTTATTGGTTTCACTATTATTTATACTTGTGGTATTTTATTTTGTTGGTAAATCTTTTATTTTCTTAAATTTTGGGAAAAATATTTGTGAAATGTTGTTATTATTTCTCCAAAAATGAGAACCATGCTTAGGCTTGGAAAAAGTGAGTATTTTCTTTTACATTATTTATTTATCCACTTTATTTTATTAGATGAATTTTTTTGGAAAAATACTTGTGTATATTCTCAGATTCTTGGCTTGAAATGTATCCAATTTTTGGTCTCCAAATGAACAATATGCAACCACGTCGCTAGGGGGTTAAACTCGACCTTGTCGACAAGTAATTTTGGAAAATGAGACTACGTTTCAGCACCGTGTCCGTCTCGAGTGAAATAATCAACGCCACCTGTTATTCGGGCCTCGGGTCACCGAGGGTAAAATAAATGATTTCGATTATTTCGCTCGGTCCGTCACCGAGGGTAAACAAATGACCTTTGGCACTTTCAGATGAATTTGGAGTCATACTTTGGATATTGTATTTATTGTTTTTACCTTTGATTTTGTTTACACTATTTTGTGCTATTGCATTATGTGCAAATTTCAGACCTGAACTTTTGCTTTCAGCTTTGTTTTGGATTACTTACTAGGGCTAGTGAGCTCATGGATTTACTTTTAAACCTTTTCGATCGTGAGCGTGAGACCTGTGGATCTTAGAAGGCTTCCAGAGATGTCTTCCTTGAGATTTATGCCTTAAGACTTATGTCTTTGTATCAGTTGTATTATTGTTTAAGAACCTCCTTGTAGGTCATGTCAGATTTTCATTTACCTCGTATTCGAGTTGGTTGTAAACCTTAAGTTGTACTCTTTACTTGGTATTCCTGCGCTTTATTTTCCACCCTAGTCCGTGTTAGGTTTTGAGGCTCTTGTAGTTCACCGGGCCCCGCCTCGTGGGTTCTATGTCGCTTGTCAGCACTGTGTTCGCGTGACAATATTTCTTCTGGATTGCTACATCTTATCGGTAGTACCTTAGTGCCCTCGATAGTATCACTCGAGAATGCCT
>NC_052481.1:1520179-1589618 GCF_009730915.1 Dioscorea cayenensis subsp. rotundata | reverse complement strand
TCACACATGGTATTGTTGGAGGAAGCCTTAAACAATAATCAGGCTATCGAAAATGCGGAATTGTTTATGGAATCACAGCCAATACAGCAAAGAGCAGCAATGATCAGCAATCTCGCTCACAAAACAGCAATTTCTGACGTCAATATGATTTATGAATTAGTACCCAGAGTCTGAGCCCTGAAAACATTAATAATTTGAGAATGTTAGTATCAGCAGATGAATCAGAAATGTCGGGTTGAATTGATGATGGAACTCGCTATATTGTTACTGCTGACTGAGCAGGGGCCACAGTAGCGAGATATTGTCTGGGGCAACAGCTCAGCAGCTTCTGGATTGCTCACTTTACACCTCCTGACCGAGGTACTGCTGTGTCGAGGTTTTCGCACGGATGTTCCAGATGCCAACATTGTCAAGGACACGAGTGACTGCAAGTCCAAGTTCGGGAAAACCTGATCAGTGAGAATGATACTACATTAATGAAACATCATCAAAATAAGAGCAAAACCTCACCCTTAATGTGTGCATGAATGTAGTTATGGAAAAACATGATGGCGTGAAATAATCCTAAAAAGCCATTCTATAAATTAAACTCTGACATTGGGCTTTCAAGTAAAATGGAATGATTCTTTGATACATGTAATGGTTTTGGAAATATCCGTCAAGACAGAAAGCAGTATCGAGTATGAGGCGTTGGTGCCATACTTATGAAGCTGAAAACATGGACAAGTACCTTTGGTTGAATGCTTACTTTCTCAGTTGGTTGGCATCCTCTGACTAACGAACATTCTGTTACACTTTTATGCAAAAATTGATGATCAGAAAATCATGGTTTTCAAGCAAAGATTCCAGTTTTGAGCTTTTATATTTTCAGAAAAATCAATAACTGATTAGAAGCAAAAACCATGACTGAAATGCTTGCAAATCTACAGCATGAACATTAAAGCAAGCTAAAATCCTCAGTAGAATTATAGCCAACATCAATGCCACATCACAAATTTGCAGAGACTCAGCCTGCACCTTGTGTAGCTCAGCCGAACAAAACGCAAAACTTAAAGAACTACAATGCAGAGAATGCAAATGATAATCCTGCTTTTGTAAAGTGTTTCACTAAGATTAATCTAGACTAATACAACGATGCATTCTACACACTTCGCTATAATATTTTCCTTCTGACTTCAACAATTTGAAACTTGAAGCAAAACTGTAGTACATGTAATCTAGCAAATCATAGAAACGAAGCATGTGAAACTAATAGCAGATAAATAAAAGCAATGGACATAAAACCATCTATACAGAAAGCTCATGGAAGCAGCTAATAAATGATTGATGAAAATCATTTTAATCCAAGACAAGCATTTGGCGAGATATTTTTACAAGTAAATTAAGATCCCTATAAACTTGTAAATAGATGATTCCAGACGCAAACCACAAGCAATGATAAATTAACAAGGCAACAAGAATTTCAAGGAATCATGAGGAAGGTGACCTGCGAGTGCAAGCGAGACAACCATCCCATTTATTATAGTCACCTCTGCTGGCAGTAGTCCATTCTCCAAAACCCATACTGCAATTGATCGGGAGAAATTTTGCTTAGAGATACAAGACATTGATAAAAGATTTAACCTACAAGAGAAATGTCATGTATACGCTATCCCAACAACAAAAATGCATAACCATCCATATGGTATGACTGAACTCATCCCGTGTCGCTGTTCTGAAAACAATTTCCATCAAAAACCCTTATAGTACCGTTGATAACAGATGATCCAATACGAGGAGCTCCACTAGTGGGTGTATGGTGGGGAAAATCAAGGTGCTTCCTCAAATTGGTCAGCAAGTCTTAGGGGAGAACGCGAGAAGTATATGATTCCATTCAGGGTGGTTCGGCGTTTTCCATTAATGACCACCGGTGTGATGTTTCTCAGCAAAATAGAAATTGGGTAACATTAATCAACCATATGGAATGATCCTTGAGGGGTTGGGACGAGCAGCCCAGTCGAGGTATTCATTCTGAAAAATCACCAAAAAGGATGTCAGCCTCAGAGGTCTTATGTTTTAATAGTTCTAGTATCTTGATTTTAGGCCCAGAGATTCTAGAAGAACTGGCTCAAAATCCCTAGAGTTTAATCTATAATATTATGGAAAGTATAAAACTTTGGTTGCTTTATTTATATGTTATGCAAATACAGCTAAATTCAGAAATCAGGTTCAATAAGCATTGCATCGCCGTTATAAACCAAAAGAACTAGACACTTATTCTTGTTTTTCTTTTGAGAAATCAGGTTACTAAGAACAAAAAGAGGATAGGATAGATTGTGATCTCTTAAGTACATCACTAAGAAAAGACATCATCTAGTATAAAATTTTCACAAAGCATTCGAAGAAGAAACCGACAACATAACAATTTAGACATTTAAATTAGCTTCAGGCATGTTGTTGTACGAAAAACCCTGATAGATTTGGCCTGGTTCATTGAATGACTGTCATAGGAAATCATTAGGCGGGTCAGGAAGAGGACCAGATGCCTTCCTTTGAATTAGAGTAATGCAAGATGGCGACCCAGTAACTCTGGTCCAGGTGACTCATTCACAAAACCCTAGCACTCTCGCCACGATATAGTAGTCGGTACTTGCGTGTTTTGATCCATTGTGACCAAGATAGAGTATGACTGCCTCACATGAATGTCTCAGGTTGAGTAATTCTGTTGCCAAGTGTATGACCCTTCAGTCTCCAGCAAGAAGCATGTTATGGGACTGGATTCTCAGTTCAAACTAGCTACGCCAAATATCTGAACACGAATGATTCGATATGTTTTTCCCGGATCCAAGTGCGCAATCATCATCAGACAAGTCAAGAATTTTAGTACAGTGTTTGTGAAGAAATCACAAGAAAAGAAGCGTTCTTAATCAATTTTCTTCCAAAACAATACTCTCAAATTGATTCAAAACATAAGAAAAACAGAACATTTTCAGTGATAAATCATGGAAGAAGCATCACCTGGCGCACATTGATAGTCTCATAGTCATGCCAGCAGCAACAAGAGTGTTATTATATCTATACGGTCCTTTTCCGTTCATCAGAACTCCGTCCACGCATCCCGAGACTTCTTCCCATCATCAAGAGTCTTCCTTAAATCCACAAAACAAAGCTCAGTTGAACTTCTACACAAGAATCGCGCCTTTTTCTTCAACCATTCAGGAAGATGAACTTTACCGTGATGGTTCCTAGTGTACCAATCTCAATGAAGAGCGTAATATCCCCATCAGGCAGGTTAAAGGGAAACGCAGATCACAGCACGATTATTCACAGTGATGCCGCCAAAAGCCGCCGGCAGCACGCTGGAACACGGAGAAGTAGAAGAAGCTACCAATCTGATCCTTCACTTGAAATTGGTAAGAATCCAGTTCCATCCCGGCGGAATCGGGGCAGTTCGTTCCCAGAACTCCATCCGCCATGAGTTCTTCCGATGCTGGATCCATCCCTCGCCCAAAATCACCCATTCACCCATCAAAAATCAAAGCCAACCTCAAAGAGATTCAAAGCAAAGAAACCATTACCAAGTGATGAGCAATGATTCAGTAGGAGTTGAGCACATTGACAACGTTCCAGTTGGTGGTGATATTCATCACAGGGACCAGGAAACTGCTGTCCTGGGATCACCTGCCAAAAATCCACTCCAAAACTCCATGAGAAACCAAAACAAAACTCTTCTAGGGTTTCATCTCATCACAAAAGGATCACCTGCTGAGGAACACCAAGCGGAGAAGCAGTGTCGTACTCACGTTCCAGTCAAAGAATGCGAATGGATCTCCGGCGAAGCACTGCCCTATCAGCACCGGAAGCCCGCAAACCAGCGCCGCCGCAGCCGTCGCCGCCGCCATGAACGCCGGCGAAAACGAAGAAGAAGAAGAGACCATCTACTAAAAACACTGATATTTTTACAGAGACGAGGGACTAAAACGCAAAAACTTAACAAAATGGAAACGAGGATGAGAATTTAACAGAGAAGTTGAGCCCTCGATGCCCAAAAATAAGCATGATCTACTGAAATTACTAAAACACCCTTCATTCTTGTTCCTTTGTTGAGGGGCAAATCATAATTTCACGTACACTGAGATTATATTACCAAACTACCCTTGATTATGGTGCCTCGTTGTATATATTCTTTGTAATTTTACATTATATTTTGTGTAAAATAGTAAAATAGTATTTGGCATGGTACTGACTAGGGTTTGCTATTAAGGAAAGTGAGTGAAATTAATTAGTAAATTTTTTAGGGATTTGGATGTGATTTATCACTGTACCTTAACATGATTGAATCTTTAATTACCAAATCAAGAAAACCAGGTCTAATTACGAAAACACCCTCAGATATGATCCCTCTGGGTTACTTTTCAAGAATAAAAGGAGTAAATCATAATTTACTATATTTCCTGTGAATAACTTACTAAAATGTCATTGATTGTGGTCCATTGCCTAATAAATTTTAATGCAAAATTTTAGGAAATTATATATATATATATATATTGTTAACAATTCGGTTATGATTTTTTAGTGAATCTTGAGAGGATTGAGTCCTTAATTTATTTACCAAATAAAGATATTGGGTATAATTACGAAAACAACCTTGATTATGGGGTATTGGATTATCTTTTTATGAAAAGGGGGCAAATTATAATTATAAACTTTTTGAAGTACTAGATGAGAATTTCGGTGTGACTTGGATTTGTAGCCGTTGGAGGTTTTGGTTGGTATGAACTGGAAAAACACGTGAACGGGATGAGCAAGTGTTTTTTAAAAAATTATGTCGTTTTTTTTTTCTTTTTGTAACTACACCCTTCACAAAACTTATATTATAAATTAGTCATTAGAAAAAGTGTTTTTTTTGTTTTATAATTCGTTATACATTTATCTAAAATACGCATTTTATCCTAATAATTGTTCTGTTATCAAGATAGTTAAAACCAATTGCATTGCAACTTGTTTTTTATTCTAATATTATTTTATTCATTTCAGGAAAAAAAAACGAATTAAAACTAAATTAAATTTTAGTTAATGAGAAATTTGTTAATAATAATAACCATAAACGCTATATAATTATAAACTTTTTGAGGGATATATGTGAAAACTTTGCAAGCCACTAATAGACAAGTAGAGCGTGCCAGCGAAAAGCCAGCTCGCGCCACTGATTGAGGATTTCGAGAATGATCAGCTGTTAGCTGTCAAATACGAAACACCGTGAAACGCTGTTTTATGAGTGCCACGTCAACCAAGTACAACTGAAAGTTGTGTGTTTGTGTTTGATGGAAGACAGCTGATCAGGCCTGATTGTCGGGCAAGCACATGCGGAGATGTGGGCCCCCACACAACGCGGTTTTTTTATCGGTTCACAATTAAATAATATTATTTTATTATATTATGGAGTAATTTGTTTGACTGGGTTTAGAATAAAATTAAATAATTATAAATTTATTTATTTCTTTCTTTTTATCATTTATATTTAAATCCTAATTAATTAACTATCAGTTATTAATTTTAAATTTTACCAAATAAAATAATATAATTTTATGATGTTACCAATTCCCCACTGAAGTTTGGCTCAATTTTTTTATAAATATTTTTAATATAGATGAAAATTTAAATTTAAAACCACTTAATTATGTCATTGACCATCTATCATTAGAACAATTTTTTTAAAATAATTTTATAAAAAAAATTTCTAGTTGATTGCACAAAAGAAAATTTAATTGAAGAATAAGGTCACATATAATTTAGAATAAATTTTACTCTTAATAATAAATCTAATAATTTGCATGGTATTTACGTTTTTTTTTTCATAACTAATCTTATAATGCTATTAATATATGTATATATATGATAAGTAATCTAGGGACATTAATCATAGTCGACAAATTATAATCCGATGGCTATGATTATTATGAACAGTATCAAAACACATTCTACCTACCGTGTCATATAGTATTGTAAATAATAAATTATGTACAGTGTTTATATAAAATAAATAATCGTTAGATAATAATTCAACGACTGTAATTAAAATAAATGTGGATAAACAGTATGGAAGTAGGTTGAAGATGAATTGTTTTTAGGTTATCAATCAAGAAGTTTGATTCTTTCCGACAAGTGTTTGCTACCATTCAACAAACAAAACACTAATATATATATATATGTGGGTGGTTGTGTGGTTCTTTGCTTGTATGAGAGGCAGTGGAGCACCTTCAAAGTCACATCACATCACATTCTAATTTGAACCAAGTTAATCAAGCATTTTAATATGGATAATAATAATAATAATATCAATGAATTAATTAATTGGAAAACGAGAGGGTTGGAAAAATGAAAGGAACATGGCCGACAACTTGCCAAAATTGTGATCCTTCTTCTATGTTGAGGGATAAAGACATGCCATTTCTTCTTCTAGATTATCAAGCATATATTCCAATTTTATCAATTGAAGGATTCATTACATAAAAAGTAATAATATAAATATTTCAAATTAAAGAAGTTTATTAATATTATTGATTACCAAAGTACTTTACATTTTAATTTTTTTTTTTTAAATTTGGACAAACCATGCCAGGGTGTGTGTTGCCTCATCAAAAAGGACATGAAATACATACGTTATAATTTAATAATTTAATATTTATGCGTAAAAGTTTCATTTTATATGGTTCTCCTTTTTTTTATTTATTAATTTTATCTAATTTACACTGATTAAAAAAATCAGTTGAAGTATATTCTATTTTTTTTAATAAAATATAATCATCTCAGGAATGTGTACGAATATGAAATTAATATGTCAATATATTTTATGCCTTTGTGTGAGTTAAAGTTCAAATTTATCTTATCGGTAATGACACAAAACATACGTTCTAATTTAATATTTATGTACAAAAAAATTATTTATATATTTTTATTTAGATATAAAAAAAATTGAAACTTTTATATTTATATGGTAGTATATAATTTATAATTAATTTCACACTGAAAATATAAAAACATGAGTTAAATGAGTAAGCCGACATTGTCATTTAATAAACAATAAAAATCAAAATATTTGAATTTATTGAAATGCATTTAAACTAATAAAAATAAAGAAAAAAAAACAAGAAGTAGAGAAAAAAAAAAGTTGAAATATTAAGTGTGACAACCGCCAACCGACACAAGAAAAAAATTACAAAAATTATATATAAACAAATGAATGAAAACATTAAGAAAGATATGGAATTTAAAATGTAGTAATAATAAGTGACCGTTGGAGCAAACAAGGAAGGGAACAATCCCCAACGTGGACTTTTCTAGATGTTTCCCCGGAGATCTGAAGATCCGCACGCTTGTCTAGGGAACACGAGTTTTGAGGTAAAATGAACGGTTGTGATGAAATCAATCTGCAAGCATTCATTCATTGGTTATTATAAAAAGGGTGCATGTTGACTAGAGAATACTAGGATTGGTTATGTATGTATTTTGTGAATTTCTTTTAATGAATCTTGGAAAATAGGGATTTGAATTTAGTATGTTATTTTTCTTGTTTTTATATATATGTTTTTTTAATAAAAGTGTGATCCATAGTAAATATGTGGGTCTCATATTTATTATTTGCATATTTTAAAAAAATATTTTTAAATTTAAAAATAAAAGTGGACTTCACAATTTGAGTCGTTTCAGCTACTATTAAGGATCGATAATCAGTGAGTACATGATGATGAAAATCTTTAATCGAGCATGAATCCTTCTTAAATATACTATTAATATGTTATTTTTTTTATTTTACATGTGTTTTTTTTTAACTTGTATATTTCATATATTTTTTAGAATAAAAATATGGCACACAAAAATATACACATAAATATTTAATTTTATTCACTAAATATAAAAGAGAAAATTATAGTAGGTCCTTCAATTCATTTATAATTCCTATAAAGTTTTCAATTTTATTAAATCTTTAAAATATTTTTTATTTTTAAATCCAAATTAAATTAAAGTAGTATTATAAAATTATCCCGGCCTTATTCCCTCCAAGTTGTGTATGGGTCTAAGCCATCACACTTGTGTCTAAACATGAAAGCGGCTAGCTCATTCCTTTTGTGTTTGTGTTCTAACATCTCTTTATATCCCTACCACCATTGATTGGGATATTTTTTATATTCTATTAAACTATTAATAATAGTATATTAAAAAAAAATTGCACAAAATTAATAATAAACTTGTAATATATATATGTAATTATTTCATTAGTGAGGTCATTACAGTCCAAACGATCTAGTTCAAATAATGTTTTTTCAAGGTGGATAAAACCGCATATATTAATAATATGATCAAAGGAAAAATATATATATAATAGTTACAAAAAGGAAGAGAGATAAAACAACCAACCACCATGAGAGGAAAATGAACAGCATTATATATTCATACATAAAAAATAAAAAAATAAACAAGGGTAAATTTTTGAGGAAATCACTCTGTTATTATCGATTTTCATTTTGATCATTGTGTTTTAGTTTGTATATTTTTTATCATTCGATCATATATTGATTTTTACGGATGGTCAATGCGACTTTTCGAATTAATTTTAAGCCCGGCATGATAACCCGAGATCTTTATGTCATACTATTTTAAAGATGATTCCATCCAAGCTGAAAAGGACACAAGGTTGAAGTGTCTGGTTCATTTAGGCTATGAAAACACTTTTATATAATGTAATATAGCATTTTCAGCTGTCACGTCAGTTAAAATTGTCAAAAAATCCATGAGTGACAAAATGTGAAAAGAAATCAATACATGATAATAAAAAATATATAAATTGAAACACAATAATCAAAATGAAAATCGGTCATAACACAGTGTCCTCCTAAAAAATTTATCCAAATAAATAAAGAAATTAAGTGAAAAAGATAATTTCTTAAAATTATTTGATACAAGAGTAATTAGGAGATTAAAAAAAAGTTTTTTTTTAATCTAATAACTCAGTTCTCAATAATACTTTTGAAGTCATAAAGCTCGTGTTCTTTTTTATCATAATTAATTATCATATCACTCATCTATTGCAGCAATGGTGCAATGATGTTATATTATGTAATTAATAATAATAATAATAATAATAATAATTAATATTATTATTATTAGTAATAAGCAGCGGCGGGAAGTTAGGGAGAAAATGGTGGTAGGGTAGGATACTAGGGACTAGGGAGCGTGGCAGAACCGGTGATGATGAAGCAGTCTAAAGGTTGGACAAAAACAGAGTGTTCCCATTTTCATGTGGGTCCTTCCTTTTTATTCAAAAGTCTTTTGGGCCTTTCAAAGTAAAAAGATAAGAATATACATAAACTTTAAATAATCATCAAACAATGAAAGAGAAAGAAATTTTCCATGGATTTGATTTTGGTGAACCATCGGGTTTTAATGAAAAAATAACATGAGGTTTTGCAAGTTTGCAAAAACACACTTGGATGCTTAAATATCAATTTTTGCAATTGTTGGGTTGTTATGTAAAAATAAATATCATTTTGCAATTTAAACCCCCTCTTTTATCTGAAGGGGTTCATTACTTCATTTGGACAGAAATAGTGGAAAATCCTTCACTTTAAAAACTCCTTATTTTTAAATTAAATTTATTTTTACTTCTACTAAAAATAAAACGAGTGGCATAAAAAGTTTATCAAAAATTATATGTTATCAATTACCTCTCGATCTATTAATATCATATTTATTACATAATATATATGAGTATTAATTTCATACACGTTCACATATCTGATTTTTTTTAATCGGAGAGTAATTACAATCTATTAATATATAATAATAATAATAATAGATGTCAAAAATTATTAACCAAGTTGAAGTTTCAGTTTGGATTTAGCCCCACAAGTAAGCCCATGCAATTGTTGTTTTAATGTTTAAGATTTAGCCATTTAGGTGATTCTTATCAGGTATTTCTGTTAGTTTTTTTTTTTAAGATAAACTCATATATATATATATATATATAGTAAAAGATGTATAAAAAAAAAATTAAAATTAGGAGGAACTAATAAGCATAAAGGGTGAAATTCTATTGTCCTTGTTCTACATGATGAACTAAATAGACCATTAATAATGTCCAGAGCTTTGTTTCCTGATTATTAAGTGGTTATCCTTTGATTCAATTTGTGAATGTACAAGTTATTCTATGTTTACCTGTGGTAGTTCCTTTTTCTTGCTGAAACTTAACAAGAAACTAACAGCACAAACAAAGCATGAAGAAAATAAACCCCACAACAACACCAGATGATAAAATAATAAATTAATAATCAAGGGACAATAATAATATATATATATATATAAATATATATGGTTACATATCAGTTCATTCAAGAAACTAACAGCACAAACAAAGCATGAAGAAAATAAACCCCACAACAACACCAGATGATAAAATAATAAATTAATAATCAAGGGGCCATAATAACATATATATATATATATATAATACAAGGACTTAGGACCTGTTGTTTCTTCAAGCTACAATGACACACTAGACAAAATGATACCTGATCAACAATAGGCCAATGAGGCAAAAATACACCCAAAAAAAAAAAAAAGATCATGAAGGTAGATTACCCATTTCAAAGCATGAATGAATATACATGTATATGCATATCATATGATTTACTCTTAAAATGCAGATTCATCAAATTCTGCAGCATTCATCTGCCATACCTTTATGGATTTGGCAGCCACACGTGCGCCGGTGGCGTTGTTGAAGACGAAAACTCGAGCAGAATTGTAAATGGCTTCTGTTGGATATACTCTGGATGTGATACATGTCCTCCCTCCTTGAGCAAAACTCTCTACAATTGAATGATCCACCTAAAAACAGCAACAATGTATCATAAAAAATTTCATTGTGTCTTGTTGAATACAGAGTGACCAAAAAAGTTGACATTGATGTTCATTCATTACCATCATAAGTTCATTGAGTCATTGAGACCCAGTTTGATCATTAATGAGTATGTGCAACTATTTATTCATTACTAACACAGGTTTTGAACTAATATGCAACATGATTAAATCAATATGTACACTAACTTGCTTGTAAAATTTGACTGAATAAAACCAAGCATGGAAAAATTGATAAAAATGGAGCAATGTAAATCAAATGCTTTGCAGTAAACACCGGAGCATCAACTTACCAGTATCCTTACTGACAATGTCTCACCATCAAGCACTGGGACTTTGTTGCCAACCACTCTCTTATAGATGTCATTAGCGTGGGAAGATCTGCAATTAATAGAATGTTAATATGAGTTATGTTTAGCTTCCAAACAAGTAAGAAACAACACAACTATGAAACAAGAATAAAAAGGCATAGTATATATACTTCATTTCGTCATGGCAGAAGTGAGTTTGAAGACCACCATCAGGCTTTTTTGCAATGTAAAAGTATACTGCAGTTTGTTCAGATAGCTTAGGATCAGCTAAAACAAGCAAACCAAATGGCCCCAGAGCACCTCTGTGTGTGGCTCCACCACTGGTGCTGCAATTGTATCCCACATCAGCCTCTAATGTCTCAGCCAAAGAAGCAGCATCTATCACAAACTCAGCCTCAATGTCCAACTGAGTATGCAAGCAATAATATATGACTCTTGTTTTAATTCCTGGATATGAGATTAATACATGCAAGATGAAAGGGAAGTTAAGGACTACCTGTGTTGCTGATCGGACATCAAGGGGTACAACTGATCCAGAACTGATATTGATGTTGGTAAACTCTTGGCTACTTGCTCTAAGGCTCTCCACCTCCTTAACTGGCCATTGCAACAGGTTGCTTCCTGTCTTCAGATCAAGCAACACTGTCCGAGGGATTCCCTGTCATGTAGAATATTCTGAATACTAAGATCTTACAGTAATTATGGGTGCATTTTTTTAAACAGTAAACTAAAAGGAATAAATATGCAGATAATAATGTGTTGAATGATTACTGTACAAGAATATAATCCCAAATCACAAATGTATTACATATCATTGGCAAGAAAATGGTCAATAATTTAAACCCCAAATCGATGATGAGGTGGCCCCACAGATACTATGTATTTTAAAGGGTTGGTTGGGCATGGGGAAGGTTTTAGTTGGTGAAGACAGACTTTAGGGAGCATCACACACCCAAACATTCATGTCTGGAAAATGTATTACTTTTCATCCAAAACCTTTTTGAACAAGGTTTAGTCTTCACTCTTAACATTACTAATTCAAAATTTAATACTGACCTCAAGATTAAAAAGGCAGGTGAGATTATGTCATTAACTCAGGCTATCATACTAATACTAAATTATTTCAATAATTCGTAAGCTTATCAAACACTCCAGCTCAGCTCTGACTCAGCTCCAATACCTTTCTAGATGAGCTGAAAAATCAATCACATTTCCTCCAAAACAATCATATCCTGTTATCACTCTCATCCACGTATCTTTTGTCTGTTATACTCCAATAATTTCATTATTTAAGCTCAATCAAAAGCTCAACCACACAAGTCATTAGGAATAATAATTATGTTAGCAATATTTTTAGGATAACATCACAACATCAAGCATGCGTAAGGCTGGTCACATGGGGGGAAGGCTATGTAGTAGTCAAATCAAACACAACTACAAACCAAATGAGATTATAGTTAGGTTGCAATGGGGTGCATTGGCCTGCCAGAAACTACTTTACTATGATAGAGACCCTGCTTCTCCAGGTTTGAATAAAAAGCCGGTTTTGACACGTATAGCTCTTGATTAACATTTGAATCCAAAGCTAAGTATTGTCAATAAATTTAGTTCCCTCAAGCCACTTCTTTTATCTGTCTCTTCTCCCTAAAGTTATTCATGCTTCTGGAGTCTTCTTCGGAGACTCGCTATGAATTTTCAATAGCCTCCAGAATTTTTCTAAATAATATTATTTGTTTATAATGTCTAATACAATAAATCTAAGCCTATTCAATCTAAAAAACAGAAAGAAAAAAAAAAAAGACTTTTCAAGGAAGTAGGTATTATATTTATCATCAAATAACTATTTTTTTCCGAACAAAATAATTAAATCAAAGACAGATGAATAATAAAACAAAATTCATAAATAAAATATTACTAATAACAGTTGATCGTATTTCATTTATTCAATCGAAAACTCTAGGTTTCGAAAATCAATTTCTAAGTTTAATCAAATAAATAATAGCCATTAGATCCAAAAGAATTCGTATTCAAGTCCCTCTATAAAATCAAAAACTAGTCATAATTTTTTTTAAAAAAAATACTAATTAAAAAAATTCATAATTATCATTTCCAAATTTATTATAATCTAGCATACTCCATCCGTTTTAAAATTATAAGTCCGTTTTAAAATTATAAGTCATAAGCATGATTCAAACTCGCAATCTTTCAAGTATCAATAGTAATGAAATACAAATAATTCAAACTCTCAATCTTTCAAAGTATCAACAGAAATAAAATACAAATCATGCAAACTCTCAATCTTTAAAGTATTGTAAGGAATAAAATGCAAACCATTTATTGCAAAATTAATGCGCTAGATCTCAATTAAATAATAAAATAAAAATACTACTGTATCTGAGAAATCAATTATTATAACCATCAGAAATAGCTTACTAATTTCACAAGTCTACCAGTACCATCACAATGCACAGGAGAACTGGAGAAGCAGAATGATAAAAAGAAAAATAATTAGAGAGAGAGAAGCGTGAATGGCTTGTGAGTACCTGGAGAGAAGCCCAACCTTTTTGCGCATCAGCGAATTCACTATCGGTCTCACCAACCCATCCCCAGAGCACTCGCCGCGCTCTTTGTTGATCAAAGAACGTCTTTGAAGCGTAGAACTTGCCCCAATCGTACCTCAAACCCAGGCCCACGTCCTCTTCCGGATCATCTGGTACCCATCTCACCTTCTCGCTCTCATACATTCCAATGGCGTAGTAATCATGCCTGTCATCATCCATGCTCGCCTTCAGCACATGCTTCACCTTCTCGCCGACGATTGATGTATCCAAACCACCAACCCCCGCCGTTGTCGCAACGGGGTAGAAGTCGACACACTCCCACATCCCCGTCCTCGCAACCCCGTGAAGCCTTCCCGGAAGTAGCTCGTAGTTCAAGAAGTCCTTCGTTTGGTACACCAGCGCGATCCCTGAGTGCCCTTTGTCCTCCTTCGTTCCGATCACGAACCGCCACGCTTCGGCCTCGTCATCGTACCACGCCGTGGTTGGATCCCGGAAATCCTTCGGGCCTACTCCCGGCGGCGGGATGAGGACGGGGTTCGCATCTGATTTTGTCCACTCGAGAAGGAGTGGATCTGTGGGGTCGGTGGGGATGGCGAGGTTTTGGACCTGTACGGAGGCGTTGGTGGATCCGGTGTAGAGCATGATGAGAGTGCCGTCGGGGAGGATGGTGGCGGAGCCGGTCCAGACGCCGTCGGAGTCGTACCATTGATCGCGAACCATGGCGAGAGGGAGATGTCGCCATCGGATGAGATCGCGCGACACGGCGTGGCCCCAAGTGATGTTCCCCCACACCGCTGAATCAGGGTTGTACTGGTAGAACAAATGGTACCATCCTTTGTAGAACACCGGCCCTGCCATTAATCTCACCACCATTACCATCCAAACAAGAACTCTAAAAACCAATCAATAAACCATCAACGAAGAAGAGAGAAGAAGAACTCACCATTCGGATCTAGATCCATGGAAAATTCAAAACAACCAAAGAAAAAACACAAACAATCAAATCATCAGTATCTATAGAAAAAAAAAATAGAGGAAAATCTCGATTTGGAGGAGGAATGGGGAAGGAGAGGAACCATTCATCCAGTTCTTTTCGGGTTGGAAATGGAAGGCGGTGCGCTGCCATTGGAGCATGTGGTTGGTCCAGGGGAAGAAAGGGGTGGAATGGAGAAGGCTGGAGATGCCGGAAGTCTTCTCGGAGACGCCATGAGAGGGTCCACGTGAAAGAGGTGAGGAAGGATGGAGGATGGGGTTCTGGGAGTGGTTGGAGTGATTGTGGACATTGAGGAAGACAACGAGGGTCAAAAGTGCCGTAGCGAGGGCGAATGACAGGAGCTTTAGATGGCGGACAGGGGGAGGAGAAGAAGGGGAGGAAGCGAGAGGGATGTAGTCCGCCATTGGAGGAGGTGGAGGAGGAGATGGCCATTGATGGGGGTTGGAAGAGGTGTTCTTATGGAAGGAGACGTGGAGGTGGTGCTGGCCCGAGAGGGCGATGCTGACGTGGATATGTGGGCCCGGGTTTTGGAGGGGAGGATTGCAATTGGTCGGCTGCCCGAAGCATTAGGAAATGGCCTATGTTTAGATTCTTAGTTTGGAGACACAGAAAACGGTGCATGATGTTATTATTAATTTTTTTTTAATATTTTTAAATTATTTTTTAAAAATTTTATATTTGTATTATAGTGAAAATAAACTTTATATTATTATAAAAAATATAAATATATTTGGTAATTGTCAAAACTTTTTTTATGTATATATATATATTGGAGTTAAATACACAAACCGACCATATTAGTCATATCATTCCTTTTGTCTGGCATGATATAATATTGTCTATTGAACTTTTTAGGGCATAGTTATTGAAATTTTAGAAGGGTCTGAAATAGAAAATATTACAAAAATGGTGAACAAATAATTTAATGTTTCCTAATATATATATATATATATATATATATATATATATATATATATATATTTATATAAATCATAAGTATGGTAAATAATATAATATTTTTAGAGATTAAATTGATAATCAAGAACCTTTTCATATTTATATAGATTTAATGAAAACTATGTACAGATTGATGAAAAATTTAATAACAATAAAATCTTTGGACAAGAATTAATTCCAACATCCTTCAAAATAATATCAACAATGATTAATACTAACAAACTTTCATATTTCATTAATTTATTTTTCTATATTTTTTTAAAAATAAAGATTTATGTTTATATTTATTATACCTATTTTTTTTAAAAAATCATTTCATGAAAAACACTATAATTGAGACTTTTAACTTGTTAACTAACAATGAGCTAACCCAATAATTAAAGCACTCCGTTTTTATGGAAGAGATCGGCACTACATGAACATTATAGGATGTTTTATGCACAAAGTGATGGTGCGTGGTAGGGCTGTTCAAAAAAACCGGTTAAACTGTAAACCGGACCGGACCGGTTTTTTTTGAACCGCCGGTCCGGTTCCAACCGGTTTCATTATTAACCGGTCCGGTCCGGTTTTGAAACCGGTTCCAGACCGGTCCGGTCCGGTTCCAGTTTTTGGAACCGCGGTCCAAACCGGACCGGTTTACCCTGTTTAATTATTTTTACCTTAAACTCTCTCTCTCTATATATATATATGAAATTTTCTATCTAATGAATGGTCGATTGTTTGTTTTTAACTCTATATATTAAATGACCATTCTATTAATTTAATTTTTAATTCATAAAAAATCGGGATCGAACCGGATTGGGACTCAAATTAGTCCAAAAACGGTCCAAACCGGACCGGGACCGGTCCAAAAGCAGTTTGGACCGGTCAGGTTTTCTCGATATTTAGTCCGGTCCGATTCGATAATAAAGAACTGTTTAACTCGGTCCAGGTCAGGTTTTGGACCGGTCCGGTTTTGGACCGTGCACAGCCCTAGTGCGTGGTATATTTAATAAATCTGTACGGATATAACTAAAAAAAAAAAAATAACAATGATGGTTGATGTAAATCTCAATAACAAAACAACCAACAAATAATTCAAGAAAAAAATTAAAAGAAAAACAAGGTTTGACATGTGGGGATGGAATGAATCACTCATGACTTGATGTACAGTCAGACAGGCCAACATGCCAAAATTCACATGTATTATCATAAGGACAGCAACTCAACTCATGCAAATAATTATTCATACCATTAAAATATCAAAATATTAATATGAATTTTGATATTTATGAAGAAAATTGAAAAACTTTTAAAAATTTTAATTGCCTAGATTATATAACATTTTAAATAAATCAATGTTACATTTCATAGATACATGATACATACATATATTCCGCGAGCTATCAAACCAAATTAAATTTCAAAAATTAAT
The DNA here is from genome assembly GCF_009730915.1 of Dioscorea cayenensis subsp. rotundata. Classification (NCBI taxonomy): domain Eukaryota; kingdom Viridiplantae; phylum Streptophyta; class Magnoliopsida; order Dioscoreales; family Dioscoreaceae; genus Dioscorea; species Dioscorea cayenensis. The sequence goes on along the minus strand of NC_052481.1, from coordinate 1,572,485 downwards.
TTAATACTATTAATAAAAAAATAAATCTCAAATTTCCATATAAATGACAGAAAAAAACTCAATCTTGCACTAGAATTAGTTATAAATAACTTGATCAATTGATAGCCATAACTAAACATAAAGACTTTTATTTTTAAGCATTTAATTAAGCCCAATATAAGTGATTATTTATAAAAATAATACTAAGGTATGAAAATATAAATCATAATTAAGAAGATCTAGACTTGAGAAGATGCAGATCCCTTTGTCAAAAAACATAAAAAGTAAAAAATAGAGAGAAAAACATGGGTTGCTAGTAATAAATGGGCATGTGTTCCTTGCTAGACATGTGGATCCACAGGTTGTAAAATATTATATATGTCTTCACTCACACAGAGCAGAGCACATACACACACAATGAAGGAGGCCAATAATGTGGCATGAATTATTGGAATAAAAATAGAGTGAAGCAATGTACCAATGAAAAAGCCAGATCACCAACATCTAAATCTATAAAATCCTCTCCAACTTTAACATTAGTGTACGACAAAATTATAAACATGTTAAAGTGAAGATAGGGATGTTAGGGCCATGACGGAGAACCCTATTTCCCGCATTGTTGGGACCGAGGTCGGGACCGGAGTCAAAAACAAAATTTCTGTCTAGATCAGATCTAGGGTTGGGGCCAGGGACTATCTTCCCTGTCCTGTCCCACCTCGACTCTAAAATATTAAATATTTAATTTAAATATTATATATATATATATATATATTATATGTTATAAATATCTAAATAAAAATTGAAAAAAACCATATATATTTATTTAACAAATTATTAATAATTAAATTAACATTAGTATAAAAATTAAATAATTGTAAATAAATAAATAAAATCTTAAATTTATATTAACTATATTGCATTTTTAAAATTTTTTAAATTTTGCAAATAATTTATTTGTGATTGTATATGTTGGTATTTTGTGTAAACCTTTGAGTTTCTCAATTATTAAAAATTTTTATGATATATGTAGCAAATATTTTGTTTAAAATAATAATAACTTAATTTATTAATTGGGGCCGGAGAATCTTTGAACTTGAAAAATCCCCACAGGGATAGGGACAGAAAAAAAATCCCCATATTCGGGTTCAGGCCAGATTCAGATATAGGAGTATAATTTCAGGGCCGAAGCCGAAGAATGTATCCCCTAGTGAATCCCCGCCCCATTAACATCTTTAAGTAAAGAAGAAGCTAAATTTACCAGTGTTAAACTAAATTAAAGATCATTGCCCAAAAATATTTTGAAAATCTTACAATCTGAATCTTCTAGTTTGTCCTCATTTTAGTTTAAACTAATTCATTAAAAAGTTTTTTTAACAAAAGCGACAAGCACCGCCCACAAAAGAGTGTCAATGGGACAAACGGTAGTGCACCGGTTATAGTGACTTAGCGATTTTTTAAAAATTTATTAACTCAGTTAGATGTCACACGGAACAATTAGAGTCATACCATGTGCACTCCTAAAAGGTATTTAAGGAACCAAATTGAATTAATAAATCCCCCTGCTATGCAAGTCTAGAAAAGAAGGGAACTACATCCTCCCACAAATAATTCATGATTGGTGAATGAACAGTACTGTTGCAGTATTTATATAATATTCTATAGTAGTATGTACAATATTAAAATAGTACTATTGACCTAGAAATTTGATTCTAGATCTGTCCATTCACCGTATTTGTATAATCATTAAGAAATTTTGATTTTATCAATTGAACCATATATTTTCAGAATTGGTGTAATATGCACTCTGTATTTGTTCTTCAATCATGCAATTGCCACTTGCTGGGGCACTAGATGTGGAAGTCAAAGCAAGGACAAAATGATCACATATATAAATATTTTTCACATTTTATTAAATAAAAAACAAGATTTCTAACTTATGTATTTCAATAATTAGCAAACGAGGTGATATGATAATGATAACCTGAAATCATGGACTCTTTTACCTCCATCCATGTCTTCTCTATAACACTGCCATTCATAATTGAACAAAACTCAAGTGTAGCTCTGTAATCTTTGCAACTGATTCCTGAAAAGTCAAAAAAAGTATGAGTGTTTCAAAATACCTCTCATTTCTTTAATTAAAATTCCCACAAACATTTAGTACTGAGAGTACCACAATAATAACATGCATCATAATTATGGGAAACAAAAGCCCAAACATGTTACTCATCACAAGGTTTCAGATATCTGAAACTATTGGCTATAAATCCAGTTAAATGAACAAGAGAGCATTCAATAAATAGCACATGGGTAGGCTGGCAATCAAGCACCAATCCAATTTTGATGCATATTTTTTTCTTCAGGCCATCATCCCAACATGCACTCCTGATCTGATCTGGATCAAACTTGCAAATCATAAAAAAAGAACGCTCACAGTTTATTCAGGTATCACAAACCTGTCAACATCCAATTCAACTTGCAGAAATAGAGGTGTTGTTTCTTAGAGAGGATGCATAATAATTATAAAATCTATTAATTTGACTTTCAATGCAAGATAACTTATTTTCAATAATAATAGCATAATTCTTCCTTCAAAACGTATGTAAATCTATTGAGTGAATGATCAGGATACTTAGGAATATTGTCTATGCGGTGTCAAAATGTCACAAAGACAAAAGTATAAGCATTTTGACAAACTCAGCCACCTTATAATCGTGGAGTAAATGAACACATCTACTCAACTTGCACTTTGACAATTCTAAAGGAAATCAAGGACAGAATATGCAAAAGATTTTATTGTCTTTGATTTAGTGAATATGGTTTATCCACTACATATACATACATTTATGTATATATATATATATAACTGAAATGGTTCCTAGGAAAATCTCTATGAAATTAGGCTCTCACTAAGTAGAGGAGCATGTGCCAGTATCTGAATTGGGTGAGGGGAACAAGGCTGGCAAAGGAAAAACAAATACGATTTTTTTCACTAGCCTGAGCAAGCTCAGCAATTTTTCAAGCTTCTCAAAAATGCAATGACTTCTGCACCTGTCCTGGAATTACCTCGCTTAACCATTTATATTAGAAACAGATGATTCGAAGGTAGAAATTGGTGTTGTTCTAAGTCAAAATTAGCATCCCATTGCTTTTTTTTACTAAGAAAATGTCAGGGAGAATGCAACAGAAATCAATTTATACCCGAGAATTATATACAATTACTGAAGCAATGTCTAAATTCTGACATTATCTATCAGGCCACAGATTTATCATCAGGATTGATAAGAAGGTTTTAAAGAATCTCTGCAATTAAACACTACAAGCATAGCAGATGATTCTTTATTTTGTTCGCTCAACCTTGCTTTTCCGTAATCACAATGTCAATTATTGCCTCAACTTTAACAATTGCAACAAGAAAATCCTTACTATGGTCAAATTATTAAAGGCAAGTGCCAAGATGTGCATCAATTTTTGTTAAGTCCTATCTTATTTGCCACATGCTATGCATCTAATACTCATCTAAATCTCAAAGAGACTTTTAGTCATTTTGGTGGTTGTTGATCGCTTGTCTAACTTTAACCTTTTTTTTTTTTGCTTTTTTTAAGTGCTGAAACGTTTAAGATGTGCTCGAATACACACACAACAATATAGATAGCCTTAGAAATAGATATAGCATCAAGAGCATCAAGAGTAATGCTAATCAATGTACTGTAAAAAGTATTGAATTGTACTCCTATATATATATATATTATGTACGTTGAATGGTATATATAATCAGAAGCACCATACCTCACAAATTATTATGTGTCACCAAATGGCCTATATTCCAATCCATTCAATACCTGAATAGGCATTACTCAGCTAAAGTAATTCCATTATTAACAAGACTCATTAAACACATGAAAAAGAAAAAGAAAAAAAATCTCAAACTCCAACTTGCTGTTTGTTACAAACTACCCCAAGTTTTAAGATTTATCAGTAAAAACACACTAATAAAGTGCCAAAGAATATTGATATGATATGCAATTAAAAGGTAAAATCAATAGTGCTTATATATGATAAAAATTCTCGGTAATTTGAATGACATATATAAATTGTAAAACACCATGCCTCACAAATGATAAAGTTCTGCTACCTCATTTGATACCTTAACAATAACTGCAGTATTGACAAAATTCATCACAAAAAGAAGGAAAAACTGAATCCAATGTTCATTATGAGTAATCCTAAAAATAATCTAATAAAAAAACTTTTTCAACTTAATGCAAAATGACATTTTTTTGGAATCCATCTTCACCTTTGTGCTTGAATAGATAAAATGATAGCAATATATAAAAAACCTTCAATTTCTTGTGGATCATATACCAATCTCTAACTCTATATTCGTCAATTAATTTGGAGAAATAGCATGAAAATGATGGGATGAATGAACATCAGCATGCATTTAAAAATCTAGAAGAAAAAATGAATCAAATACCTTCTCAACAAGAATTGATCGATTGAAAAAAGGTAAGAACTCTTGATTATGATCTCTCTGAGTAAAATTCAACAGGGAAATTGAATAGAAAATGAAATTTGAATGGATGGAAAGGAGAAAAAAAAGGGGGAGATTCGATTTCAAGCTAAGCGGGAGTGAATTCAAACCTAAAAAACTTTTGTGTTAAAAAATTAAAAACAACGAATTTTGCATATACCCCCTAGAAAATGTTTAAATTTGTAAATTTTTCTTAAAAAAAAACATAATTATATGTTAACCCCTGCTAAGTGACGAACTAAGCTAGAACACGGACACAATAATTTTTGAAAGTTAAGGACACAGGTGCGGTAGCACACGGCTATAAAAAAATATTATATATTTATATGAAATATTTATTATCAATATGAATTTATATATTTCTCATGTAATATATGTCATATATTTATTATATAATTAATTTGGTGATTCTGTGTATTTAAAAGTAATTAAGAAACATAAATGAGCATTTTAGAAAATTTATTTAGAAAGTGCATGAGTGTTTGGAGTATTGTAAATTTTTCTAGAAAATCATAATTACGTGTCTACCCTCGCTAACTGATGCACAAAAATCTCTTGTCTAAACTCAAATGATTGTTAATTTTTTTTAGCAAATTACTTGCATGGGCCTAAAACAATCCAACAAAAACTTTTCAACTTATAATGCAAAATGACATTTTCTCAATCCATCTTCATATTTGCATGAATTGATAAATGAAAGCAGTACATAAAAAATCTTCATTTCATATACCAATAAAAAAAAAAAACTTCTTTATTCATTAATTAATTTAGAAAAATAGTATGAAAATTATGAGATAAACAAACAAGAGCGCGCGCCTAAGAATTTAGAAGCAAAATCCGAATCAAATACCTTATCGCCAAGCATTAATTTATTAAAATGAGGCGAGAACTCTTGATTACAATATCTATAAAAATCAACGTGGAATTGGATAGAAAATGAAAATTTAAACAGATGGGAAAAAAGGAAAAAAAAAAATAATAAAAAAGAGGGAGATTTCAGACTAAGCATGAGTGTATTCAAACTTACAAAAACTTTTGTATTGACAATATTAAAAACAATGAAATTTGTACATGTGCCTGTCCCTTTGTAAATGTTTAATTTTATAAATATTTCTAGAAAATCATAATTACATGTCTACCACTACTAAGTGTTTTTTTCTTTTTTATATGAAATCTCTTTAGTCTAAAATCAAATGATTTTTTTTTTAATTACTTGTGTACGCCTATAAAAGTGGATTATTGTAATTTGTAAATATACATTCATAAACTTAAAATTGCTTATATACTTCTATAAAATTTGTTATTAATAAATTTAATGAAGATTAATTAAACATTTTGATGAAGATATATACTTACATTTTTGTTTTACGGGGATGAATCAAGAGATATTTTTTTTTATCTTTTATGAAAGTTTTTATTGATTTTTTTATTGAGAAACATATACATAAATAGTAATGATTTGAAAAAAAAAAAATTTGTTGCGGCTTGACCACATTTATATTAAAAAAATAAGGATATGTAAAAATATAATAATTTATTAGCATGTATACACCGCCCAGTGAAATTAATACATGTATACTGCATTTGCAATTATAAAAATAAATATTTTAAAATAAATAAAAAACTTTTATTTGTTAAGAATATATATGTTATAAATGTAAAGATAGTAATAAGCATAGTAGAGTGCGAGTATTTACCAAAACCCCAGTTAATGCTCTTCTTCTTCTTTCTTCTTTTTTATTTCTCTTTTTCTTTCTCTCTCTATATCTTTTCAAAAGTATACAAAATGAGGGAGATTTATAGGTACATAGAGAGTTGAATGAACGGCCGCGATCGATTCGATCCGACTGGGTCCAAAATACTACCGGTTGGTGGAATAAGACGTGACTGGGGCTACTGCCATAAGACCACATAGAGGGGCTAGTCACATAGTTGCATGCTGCTACAGAGAATATCTAGAAGTTACTATAGAATGCCTACTGCTACAGGTGAAATCTATCATGAGAGCAATCCATTAAAAATATTTGTTTATAACATTATTGTGATTTTTTATTTTTTATTTTTCATAAAATGGACAATCACTTATTAAAAGTGTGCATACCATCCGAAATTGATTGAGTAGATGTAAAAATTAAGTTGCAATTACACTCTCATAAATTTTTTTTTTTTTTTATATATACTATTGTATCCGATAAGTTTTAAATTATGGGTAATAAAAGTTTTTATAATATATCTTTTACAATAGAACCGATAAAATTAGGGATTTTTACTTGCATACCCCTGTAAAATCATGAATTTACTTAAATACTCCCATAAAAGTGATATTTGTTTGTATACCCCTACAAATCAATTATATTTGCTTCTATGCCCCTATGGTTAAGTTGACTCTTAATGGTGTTAAATCAATTGATGGAATAAGGGTAAATTACCAAAATGGGTTTGCTTATATACCCTTTGAAATTTTTTTCTTCTTATTTTGTAGACATTACTCATTTCATTCAACAAATGACCATTATAAGTTTGTTAATATACCCATCAAAAATTTTTATTATATTTTATAGACTTAAATTATTTAAATTATAGATAACCAATATAATTTTTTTATATACGCTTTAATTATTTTTAAAAATTATTAAAATCATGATTTTTTGAGTAAATTCATTATTTAAGGTTTTTACAAACATCTCTAAAACATTTTAGATTATCACATGCTTTTTACAAACACAACCTAAAAATAGGTAAAAATTACAACGTGTAACAATATATAACAAATAATTTCATAATTCATACTATGGTTAAGGGTAATTGGGTAATTTTGGATAATGTTAAGGGTAGTTAGATGATGTTAAGGGTAATTGGGTAATTTCATACTAAAAAATAACAAATAATTTCATATTAAAAATTATGACCTTGGATGATGTTAAGGGTAATTATTTAATTTTATTAAGTTGGGTTAAGTGGAAAGTATGATTAATTCCATAAACCCTAACGGTAACTAACGGTAGGGATATATAAGTAAAAAAGTTAGTTTTATGAGGGTATGCAAGCAAATAGTATTTTTATGAGGATATTTAAGTAATTTCATGATTTTATAGGGGTACGCAAGCAATTTTTCTATAAAATTAAACCAAGGGCATTTTTTCAAAATAAAATGGAGTGAATTGTTGCCGAACTAATACCAATGCATAAAATTAACTTGGGGTTTAGCTCCAACAATGGCCAGGGATGTGAACCAAGTCATTTTCATGAGCTTTTTTATGTAATTTTTGTCTCTTCTGACATGTTGTTTCTTAAATAGGCTCTTCAAGACAAGGCCTTAGTCAACATAGGTTGGCTCTTATTTAGCCAATGATGCTTCTTGTTTAGCATGACCAGTTTATGACATCTGACTAGTTGTATTTTTACTTTTTTGTGGGGGTTTAAATGTAACAATACTGATAGTCTAAAAACCATATATATATATATGTATATATATATATAGTAATATAGATATTTTTATGTATAAAAATAATTTCAATTAGTTGCTTGCAAACATTTCCTTACCATATTTTTGGTATTATATTTTTTTTTTACATACTTGACGAATCAAGTGTTAGGAACGAGCACCCGTGTGGAGCACGAAATATAAGCTTTTATCACATATGTACTCTTACTATGTTTGAGATAAGGCCACCTTACATAAAGGGTTAGTATTATTAAAAAAATAAAAAATTTTATGGGTGGCATCCTTTTAATATAATTTATTTTACAAATGCAATAAGTGCATATACAATCAGGGGTGTGTGCATAACCCGTAGTTGAATATTTAGCTATGTGCCTCTACTAGTTTGGTATGAGAATTACCCTGTAAATCCGTGTTTATAGCCAGGAATTCTTTTGGTGCATTTGGAGCACAAGCAAAGCAATGAAGGTTTTATAAACAAAGCATTTCTCACAGTGGTGAAACTAGAAACAAAATTAAATGGTGCTGAATTCAATTTAATATATATATATATATAATTTAAATAATTATATTAATTCAAACATAACATTATAATAATAATCTATATAAAATATACATACATCTAAAAATTTTGGGTTAAGTGTAAAAAAATCTATTATATCTACATATGTAACGATTAATTCAACTAACAAGTAACAAATAATATAATAAAAAAATAATTTAATGCAAATTCATAATCTAATTTAATTAGTAATCTAATGAACAATTAAAATTTTCACAATAATTAATAAAAAATATTTTACAAATTATTATAATAATTTGCACAATAAATTTTTCATAACAAATTTTAATAACAAATAACAAAACAAATATTTAACAAATATAAAAAAATTTCATAAAAAATAATAAAACAATCAATGAAACAAATTAAATTAGATATGTAAAAAAAACAAGATAAGTCTCAAATAAAACATAAATTTGGAAAAGATTGAAAAAAGAGAAAAAACTCACTAAGGCCATCTCCAACCCAAAACTCTATATTTGGCGCTTCAATACACAAAAATACAGCTTCTACAGTAAAAGTTTCTCCAACCACCATCTCTATTTTTAACTCTAAAATAGAATATTCTAAGAATATTCTTCTCACTTCACACTTTTATATTCATACTAGTAATAAATTTAAGCATCTTTAATTTTTCAATTTTAACCATTGAATTTAATTATTATATTATTTAAAAGGTATAATACCCGAATTGGTCCCTCTACTTTTCTCTCTTTTTCCTTTTGGTCCCTCTACTCAGAAATGCTCCCAAGTAATCCCTCTATTCTTGAAAATGGTCCTATTTAATCCCTTTTACTCTAAAATAAGCCAATTATTGGTTGTATTTTTCAAAAGTAGAGGGACTAGATGGGAATAGATTAAGGGTAGAAAGACTAAATTGGGTTATTTTCAAGAGTAGAGGGATTAGTGGGGTGCATTTTTTATTAGAGGGATCAAAAGGGAAGAGAGAGAAAAGTAGAAGGACCAATTCGAGTATTATACCTATTTAAAATATAATTTTTTTTTTTATATTTTTTATAAATATTTATTAAATATAAAATATGATTGATAAACTACAAATATAAATACAAACATTAAATTACATTAATTACTTAATAAAAACATAACATACAAACAAGCACCATCAGTGAAAACAACACATTATTAAAAACTAAAATAACACACAAGCTTTTAATTATCTTCGTCATTTGCATAGTAGCATCTTCTATTAGTCGTTTAAAAGATGATAACTCCAAGATTATGGAGATGTTAGAGAAAACTAATGCAGATAGACAAATGTTCTTAGAAATGCAAAACAAAAATCTTGCTCTTCAACAAATGAGATATGAAGACAAAATTTTGATGCGAGACTTGAATTCTATAGCTGATCCAAATATTTGTGCTTGTATACAAGCACAACAACAAGAAATTTTACAAAAAAGAGGACATTTTCAACAACCACCCCCTTCTGGATCTAACATGTTTAATGATATTTTTGGAAATATCGGTGGAAGTGGCGATAACATGCCAGATTATTAGACCCATCTACTACAACTTTCTTTAGTTGTATTTATTTAATTAAAATATAAAATTATATATATAAATTTTATAAACAAATAAAAAAGAATAAAAAAGAAAAAATAAACTAAAAATTAAAATTGAAAAACAAGAAAAGAATAAAAAAGATAAAAAATTAAAAATTAAAACTAAAAACCAAAAAAGATAAATAATAAAGATAAATAATAAAATTAAAAATTAAAAATTAAAAAATTAAACTGATAATTAAAACTGAAATATAAAAAAAATAAATTGAAAATTAAAAATGAAAACAAAAATAAACTGAAGATTGAAGAAAAAAAATAAACTCAAAAGTAAAATTTTAAAAAATAAATAAAAAAACAAATAGTGTTGCTACAGTGTAGCTTTTCTCAAATTTGGCGAATGATTTGGCGCAGGATTGGAGTTAATCCTGCGCCGAATCTGGGTTAAAACGCCAGATTTGCTATAGGGTTGGAGATTGCCTAATCTATCCAACCAGGAAATGATCTAGAGATAAATATGATATTTAGAGATAAGAATTAGGTCTTTGTTAGAGATTTTTAAGATAGTGGTATTATTTTCTTTTAGTTTTCATTTTATTTATTATAATATTATTTTTTACATTAATATTTTTAAAAAATTTGATAGTTTTAATTTGATAAATTCAATAAAAAATATTTAAAATATAAAATTTAAAATTGATACAAGTTTCACTACACATATAATGTTATTATTTATTATTATCACTAAACATAGATTTTTATCTAATATAATAATTTTATAATTTTTATTTAATTTATTTTAAATAGCATGGGTTAGAATTTAAAAATAAATGAATAAAGAACTAACTATACATATATGAATTATAATTACTAATATTTTAATATTATATATATATATATACATATAATATAAACTTTCCCTTTCCATCCACTTTTCACATCGTATTGGTGGACTAAAGTTCTTTAATAAATATCATTATTATGCCAACAAATTTAAAAAGATAAAACAATACTCATAAATTAATATTTCAACAAAAATCAATGCACAAATAAAAAAAACAATTTAAAAAATTAATTATTTTTTTTTAAAATAAAAAAATCATTAGAAAACAATGACCCAAATAATCATTAAACTAATACATTAAAACTAAAATTCACAAAATGTGCTCATTTCCAAGATATTTTTTTATAATTAAAATTTTCAAATTAAAGAGTAGACTGATTCATTTACTTCAATAAATTTAAAATAATAATAAAAAAATTAGTGGAAACTTAGAAAAGATACAGAGAAGCAACGGGAAGAAGAAAAAGCGAAGAAGAATCGAAGCGAAAAAAACGATTATTTGGGCACTGAAACCTTCGTCTTCGCCTTCTTCATCATCAGTTCTCTCTCTCTCTCTCTCTCTTTCTCTTCGTCTCTCCCTCGCCGTTCCCTCTTCTTCGATCCACCGGCCTCTAGGGTTTGATCCCTGGAGCCCGGAGGAGGAGCGATCCGTGGGGTTCTGATACCTTTGTTGTAGATCTCGGCAGCGAAGAGGCGGATCTGGTGTTTTGATTAACTGGATGGCGCTCTCTGGGATGAGAGGACTCTCGGTGTTCATCAGTGATGTGCGGAACTGCCAGAATAAGGAGCAGGAGCGACTCAGGGTTGACAAGGAGCTCGGCAATATCCGTACCCGATTCAAGAATGAGAAGGTCGGTCTTGATTGCGCGCTTTATGATTTCTGATTTGTTTCTTCAATTTGATGTTATTTGTTTGTAGAATTGTTAGATCTTTGGTTTTTTTTTTGTTTTGAGTTTGATCGTTCATTTGATCCGTGAATGTTGGGAAATGAGTGGAGTTTTATTAGGGTTTGAAAGTCTGATGTTTTCTCTGAGATGAGCGTAGAGCTGAGGAATCGAGTTAGAAATGGTTGTGCCCAATGAGTTTTTTGTTGATAGGTTTTGTGTTGGAGTATAATTCATGACCTAGCTTGAGAAGGACTTCACCTAGTTTCTGAGTCCTTGTGGTGCATTTAGGAGCCATTAACCATTGAAATTCAAACCTGTATGCTGATTTTACTATCTTGAGATAACTTGTAACTCGTTTGACCTTGCGTTTACAACTTTGAAAGATTTTGGAAATAATCTTAATTCAATAGGAAGGATGGAAAGATGTGAAGTTCTATAGTTTCTTTTAAGTTTGGGCGCTTTTGGTAATAGCTTTCATGGCTACGTACTACACAGTTGTGGCAAGTGTCTGAATGCTGTCAACTCTGTGAAATGTTGAAGCTTGGGGAATAATTAATTTGGTGGTTAATATTGTTATGTCAATTGCTCAATAACACACTAGATTTTAGTTTTACAAGAAAAGAAAAACAGAGTAAATATGCCAACAATTCATAGCGTTGCCAGTTGTAGTTTAAGTGCACAGAAGAGTTGAGTTGCCATGCTGTTGAACACCATAAAGCAAATTCACTGTTTGAAGGACCATACATGGCCAAACATATCTGCATCTAAAGTTGCAACTTCATTGAACATCTTTCATGGAAGTTCATGCCTATCTTTTGAATTGATCTTAAAGGTTGAAATAAGATTGTCTATTATCTCATATACCATGCTCTTCAACTTGTTTGACACCAGGAGCATCTAGGAATCCCAAAAAGTTCCTGATTTTGATTTCATTTATTAACTTGGGACATGTTATAAGCCTTCCAAAATTCCTAGATAGGTTGGGATTATTTTCCATGTGGGCTCGGTTGAGCTTAACTTGGACATATTTGGATGTGAAAACTAGCAACTTGCAACATCATGCATTTGTAGTGAAAAAAATTATAGTTTTCCTGATGATGTTTCAGTGTTGGGAAGGATTAACATGAAGTTTCTATAGTGACTGAGCCTGGTTCTTGAGCGTTACTTGGGTGGTGCTTAGAATTTTAGTGTCAAAGTTTTTTAAACTTTACCAAATTTCCAGGCGTTGTTTTCAAATATTTTGACAAGCTAAAACACAGATAGGAGACTAAAACCGCAATAAATTTTTTTTTGCTGTATTTATACATCTTCATTGGCGATAATGATAAATCATCTAACACTTGACAAAATGAAAAAAAGGCTTTTAGAATATGTTTTCCTCGATTACTGGTTGTTAAGTACTAGAACTAAGTTTTGTTGTCATTGACCTCTCTTTTCTTGTGCCTGGCCTTATTGCTTTGTTTTTATGGTTTAGATTTGTGTGTTTCAATGAGAAACTTCAAGTCAAAGGACAAAGATAGATGTTGTTTGCTTGTATTTAGGAATATGTGATATTTTTGTCTATTGCATTTATCTTTCTGCATCTGTTCAACTATTCTTCTGAATATGTTTTTTGTTTCTGCTTCTACTTCAGTGTTTCAGGCATATTTACTTTTGTGCTTTTTGTGTGTCTTTCTTTATATACCCTTTTTAGAGAACCTGCTATACTCTAGTATCCTTCCTTCTTGGTGATGCACAAATTTTCTCTTTTGATAGGCCTTGTCACCTTATGAGAAGAAGAAATATGTCTGGAAAATGCTTTACATCTACATGCTGGGATATGATGTGGATTTTGGTCATATGGAGGCTATTTCTTTAATTTCTGCACCAAAGTATCCTGAAAAGCAGGTAATACAATTCTTGTATCTAAACTGCAGTGCTATTGTTAACACTAAAAATTGGTTTATCAAGGACAGTCACACACATCATTTTGCAGTTAATTGTCTGATAATAAAAAGTTTTTAGCAGGATGTTTGTTATCTTTTAGTGGATGGATAGCTAGAGGCCATCATCAACATATAGAATATGGAAAAATGAGTCATATGCTCTCCTCATGTATCAGCAAATAGTTCTCTAAATGTCCATTTGGACATGGACAAGAAAAACAATCCCATCAGTCAAAATTTTTTTTTTTAATTATAAGTTGGATAACAATGTCATCCAGTACATTTTTATTTTTTTTGCCATAAACTCATTGCCAATGTGCCAAGAACTCTAAAACAACTCAAATCACGATTGTAGTTTACTATGTTGTATAATGAAGATCTCAAATTCACCAAGGAAATTTGTTTTGATACTCATACATGCATTCCTGTTTATCAATTTTGTTGATGGGTAGGAATCTGAAAAGTCAATCTAGTTTAAAACCAAAATAAATTGTATTTCAAAGACGTATTTATTCATGTTGTTTCAACCTGACTGGTGGATATTTTCTTAGTTGTGCTTATTGTTTTACCAATGATGATGCAGGTTGGATATATTGTGACGTCTAGCTTACTTAATGAGAACCATGACTTTCTTCGGATGGTTATAAATACTGTTCGCAATGACATAATTGGTCGCAATGAAACCTTCCAATGCCTGGCACTTACTATGGTATGCTGCTACCCTCTGCATTATAACAGGAAATGGTTAATTTGTGGTATATGCCATGTAATGTTCTCTCATTCTATAATATGATTACCTTCAGATCTTGATCATCACAAATATGTCTTATGCTGTTCCATGATCCTTTTGAGATAAAGGGCTGAACACTGCATTTTAGTTCAACAAATGTCAAATAATACATTTGCCACCTTTTGAGATACGGGTTATGCTTGTTAACTAGAATGCATTACTTCAAAACTCTTAAATCTCCAATAGAGCCGCCCCTTGCAATATGTCATTTACTTTTTAGTTAGCCGAAGCCACATAATACATTTGCCACCTTGCTGATTGGATCAGTACTAGGTTGCAGAGTGGCTCTAGAAATCAACCACAACAAAACATAAAATTCATGAAATGCAAACATGAAATTGCTAAAAAGCTTGACATTAACAGTCGCTTTGCCAGTGGTAATTTCTCCTTAATTTGGGAGGTGAATAAGAGAATTTGTATAGATGTTGTGAAATTATATTGAAGAGATATGTGGCAGTTTTGATTATTGGATGTGTGTGGGAGAATCCTTTTAAGGTTTTAAAAGGATTACAAATTTATATTCAAATCTAGGCAAAAGGTAAGGCCAAATATGGAATTACAGAGATTGCAGGTTTTTAAATTAATTTAATATAATTTTCTAAGTGTGGGGGATTGAGTGAGAGGGAGATCCTCTTCGGCTAAAAAAAAGTTTTATACTCCTTAGAAAAGTTCATGATGTGGACCCTATAGGACTTAATCAGAAGTCATATTACAAATCTCATCCTCCTATGTATCATAATCGAATTAATGTTTGGAAGTATTAATGTGGCATAGACTATATGAAGATATTAATTTCATGGAGCTGGTGGTTAAGAAGGATGAGTGATCTTATAATTGGAAAGAAAGGATTTCTTCATTTTTCCTTGCTCTTTATGTGAAAGAGGTTTGGTACTTAAAGCTAAGTAATAATACATATGTGGCAGTTATAAAGGTTGCTCCTTTTATGAAAAATTAAACCAAGTTTTCAAAACTCATGCTGATTTCTTTTTTCCTTTTGTTATTTTTCAGGTAGGAAATATTGGTGGTAGAGAATTTGCTGAATCATTAGCTCCTGATGTTCAAAGGCTTCTTGTAAGACAAACACAACTACTTATTTTATATTTGTCTTTGATCTGTGAATTTTATGGGAGTTGGCCTTTTCGCTGTTAGATTTCGAGTAGTTGTAGACCTCTTGTAAGGAAGAAAGCTGGTTTATGTCTTCTGCGCCTCTATAGGAAAAATGCTGATGTTGTGAATATTGATGGATGGTAAGTCCTCTTCAAATACTCTATGCTTGTGGAATACCTGATCCATTCGTCCTCATCATTTCTTGTGCCCTTTTCAGGTCAGATCGGATGGCACAACTTCTTGACGAGCGTGACTTGGGAGTTTTGACATCTGTCATGAGTCTTTTTATTGCTTTAGTCTCTAACAATACTGAGGCATATTGGAACTGCCTTCCAAAATGTGTTAAAATTCTTGAGAGGCTAGCAAGAAGCCAAGATGTTCCACAAGAGTACACTTATTATGGAATTCCATCTCCTTGGCTTCAGGTATTTTATTATTATTTATTTTAATTGGGAAATGATTTCTTTCAATAAAAACTGAATTGAACTCTTAGGTGGGTTTGTTGCTGAACTGTAAGGATTATTATTTTGATTGAGTTAGTAATAAGGTTTTCCAGCTACTGAAACATACTAGATATTGTTTATGAAATTGGTTTCTTTTTCCACACAAAATTTAATTTGTTAATATATTCCGTGCTTGTATTATTCTGGAAATAGAATTAAATTAACTTGTAGATTTAATCATCAGAGTACTTAAGTACACATAAATAAATGTGTCTCGTATTATAGGTTAAGACAATGAGAGCTCTTCAGTACTTCCCAACTATTGAGGACCCCAATACTAGAAGATCTTTGTTTGAGGTATGGGATCATTATTTTACAGGATAGTTTGACTTTTCAGCTTTTTAATGATGTACTACTTTTTATAATTGTAGGTTCTACAACGTATTTTAATGGGCACTGATGTGGTAAAAAATGTGAACAAAAATAATGCTTCACATGCTGTTCTTTTTGAAGCTCTTGCTCTGGTGAGTATGAAGTTTAATGAAAGATTTGTGTTCACTTTAGATACTGCATCTTCTGTTGCAAGAATGAAAGACGGATTTACAATTCTATATGTTCTTTTTCATGATATCTCTGATTGTAGTATTGTACAACAAGATTTCTGCTTGATGATTCATTTAAGTGTCTCACTTAGCCAATTTTTTGTGCATTTGGATTGTAGAGATCATGTGGCTGTGAAAAAAAATGTTAACTAATTGATATCTAAAGTTGATTGACATTGATGAGGTTGTTTCTCTGTAATGCTTTCTCATCATTACACCATTATATCTATCTTGAGAATTGATGACAGAACAGACATTAATATATATACCAATTTCATAAACAATATCTAGTCTGTTCAGGTTGAATAGGGTTTGAAAGATTTATTGGAAGGTAAGGATAGTCTGATTTCTATTGAAGCAAGTTTTCTCTTTTGAAGTTTCTATTTGCTAGGATCATACCTAACTGATCTATGTTAGTCATTCCCCATGCCTTATAACTCCCAGTTTCATCAATAATGCTGCTAGTTGTATTCTTAATATAGCTAAATTTGTTTTTCTTTGTATTAGTTTATCTATATACGGTAGCTTAAGGATATGATAATTTAGCTAAATGTTTATAGCTCATCGTGATCCCACCATGGATTGTAATAGATCCTAGGTAGATGTCCTTGCTTGTTCCTAAAAATTGCCACCTAAAGTAACTTTAAATTCATGTAGTTGAGCCTGTTACTTGGTATGTTATTTGTCTGTCACACAACACAATTTTATCTATATATCTCTGTTGACAGCTAGTGTTCTGAATAATTAAGAGTTTATGTAACTCCTTCTGTGCTCTAGTTTAAGCAAATTTTATCAGGTAGACAACAAAATAAAATCTTGTTACTGGCCATAATTCATTTCTCAGTTGATAAGATATCCATCTCCTATAGGAATGTTGTTGCTTATACAACGCATATTTAGTGCCGAGGGTCAAATATGAGCAAGTTTGTTCAACAAGCCTTTTTTCTTGTTTTCTCAATTGACAGCCCCCCACACACAAACCCCCCCTCCCCTTCGCCTTTTATTATTATTATTATATCATTCTTCTAGCATGCCACTTATCACGAATATCACTGCATCTCGTCATATATATATATATATATATATATTGCTTCATAGTTTGAGTTTGTCAGAACCTTATGGCAGTTATGGGATATCAGATTGCATTTGTCCTGGTTATTGTAGGTCTCAAATCTTAAGCAACTGCCATTGAACCTTGATGCTGCAAAACAGGGCTAGATTTTTTTTTTCCTTCTGAAAATATTGTCTACTTTCTATGTAATATTTCAGGTTATGCACCTCGATGCTGAAAAAGAGATGATGTCTCAGTGTGTGGCTTTGCTTGGGAAGTTCATATCTGTTCGAGAACCAAATATCCGCTATCTTGGCCTAGTAAGTGATCATTAAATGCCTAGTGTCTTTCTTGTTTGCTTCCAGTTATGTGCCCGGATAATTTGTTTCTTGCAGTAAAGGACAGGTATTTTTTTTTCCTTTTTCTTTCACCTAATAACATAACTCATTGATAGACAGATTATGTGTTCTGATGGAAACTTGTTTTATTCTACAGATGCTCTTTTTCCCCCTTTGCAATCAATGAAATCATCGGTATTTTTATATAAAATGTTCCATTATCTTGATGCAGGAAAATATGACTAGGATGTTGTTAGTAGCAGATGTGCAGGATATTATTAAAAGGCATCAAGCCCAGATTATTACTTCCTTGAAGGATCCTGATATCAGGTAAAGTTTAGGTACTGAGATACTTTGATTTCTTTTACCAGAAAAAAGAGAGCCAGAATTTCATAATAGGAAGCCTTATATGGTGTTCATTTTTCCTCTGCAGCATTAGAAGACGCGCACTTGATTTACTTTACGCCATGTGTGACATTACAAATGCAAAAGACATAGTTGAGGAGTTACTACAGGTACTGATAAAATTTGTTTGAATGACAGACTTAATTTTATTCACTTTCTTGGATGGATATAAATTTATGCCTTTAAATATGTTGTATCAATCCTTGGCCACATTATTAACAATGAGGTAAATGTCTGTTTTTTTCTCAGTATCTCAGCACTGCAGATTTTGCCATGCGTGAAGAGTTGGCGCTAAAGGCTGCCATTCTTGCTGAGAAGTTTGCGCCGGACCTATCTTGGTAAGTTTACAACCTTTGTCAATATTCACAAGCAAAACACTTTCTTATTAAGCTTGTTGTAGTACAATTTAGTTCCATAGTTTTTCATAGATGTATTTGCATGAATTTGGTATAAAGCATCTTGTCAGTAAATTAACTTTGTTCTCTTTTCTTTTTTATAATACATTATAATACCAAGAGTTTGTTCCCCAGTTTAGTTTAAGAAAGAAATTATATTTAAAATGAGTCTAGCTTAGATGAGGACATTCAGATGGGTGCAGCAATAAAAGAAAAGCCAAATTAGAAATGAAGGCAGTTTTTGTAGAATAAAGAGTATTTTTAATTGAATAGTAGATAAGAGATCATTGGTCAAGATGACTTGACCATGTATGTCGTAGATAAAATGCAGTTGTTTGCAACTTGAGAGGTGTTTTGAATCGAAGTATCTCAAAGGACAAATAAAAGTTTTAAAATTATTTTGATGGATGCAAACATGAATGACAATCTTGCAAAATATTGAAACTTTAAAGGGGGAGACATCGATATAGATAGATGGAGAAGAACTAAGAAAAATACTGGCAGTTCGCCTGGATAATTTTCCGCAAGGGATTATAAATTCTCTATTCTGTGATACCTAATTTCTGGTACTGAAACATTATGGTTGCTTGTTGAGACACTGTTGTTTGGACCTGAATAGGATTGGATATTATCCGGGCCCACAAAGAAACATAAGTTGAGAGATTCTTTGTAACCTTGAAAAGATGAAAAGAACTTTAGAACTAAGAAATTTCAGTGTAAAGCTTGATATGCTGTTATGTTGGAACTCATTATCAAGGTCAGCCCAAGGTAAAAACTCTAGAATAGCTTTTACCATGAAACAAGATAACCACTTCATTAGTACTTGGAATTACAGAGCTACACTCACAAGACTGTATAACAAACACCCTGGGCTGCCCTCTTTTTTATAGCAGAGACTTCCATGCAAATCCCCTGTAACTAGGCCATGAGACGTGTAGATCTTCTATAATCAGCTTGCAATAGAGCATGCAAATCTCATGCAATTCTCCTTAGTATTTTTCCGTAGTTACAATATTCAGCCAATCCATTTTTATTTCCTTGCCATACTTCACCTAATTTCACTATCTTCAACATGCGAAGCAAGTGATAATCATTATTTGCAATATGCCCCTCTTGATCCATTGTTGGAAAGGCGAAGTGATGTAGAAAGGTGAACCAAGTATTACTTTTGCTTACCATGTTGAGGAGTGGTGGGTTACTAACTTGTCAGCAAAAACTATTTATTGTCTGGCTCATTAATTTAAATGTATTGCTTGGTGATGTTGAAGTGAGCATTGCTTATTGGGAACTGTACATAGAAAAGCTTCTGGAGGGCTGCACCCTTAGAAAGAACTGCATCTAGGGAAGCAAGTTTGCACTTGAAATGAATGTTTGAAATTTTGGTCAAAATTGGAGGTTTTCAATGTGGATATCTGCAAAATGATACTAATTTTTGGAAGTTCTTTAATTTTTAGTTTTTGTTATTGTTTATTTATTCAGCTCTGAGTTCCATACTGTTACATTAAAAAAATGGCTAAATAGTGGTAAACTACTTTGATTTTCTTTTATATGCATTTATCTAAGTGTATGAGGAGAGCAACTTAAATTTTGGTCTCTGTCATTAGGGATTTTATGAAATTTGTCCAAATTAGGATTCCTAACTTATAGACTTGTGTGAATTAATGGTTAGCCTGATTGGTATATTAATCTTTTGATCTTGACACATTGTTTCATGGAATGAAGTTGAAGTTAATATTCTAAAGATCACCTCGCCTCATAATAATTTATATCGTGATGCTGGAGTATGTAGCTATGCATTCTTTTAGACGTTTAGGCTCAGAAAATTATTGCACTTTTGAACAAGGTTTTTAAAAACCCAAGGCGGGTTTCGAGGCGCTTCTCAACCGTGAGGCAAGGCGTAAGCCTCGAGGCGTTTTGAGGCGTAAGCCTCAAATTTTTTTTTTTAAAAAAAACAACAATAATATTTTCTACCAAATACAAAGTAACAAATATATTATTTTTATTTATAAAATAAATTATTTTTTCAAACTTATCTTATCTAATTAAAATATATTATTTTTATTTATAAAATAAATATTTTTTAGAAAAATTAATAAAATTATAACTTATCTTATTTGTAACCCATCTTATCTTATTTCTAACTTATCTTATTTGCAACTCATCTTATTTGTAGTTTATTTTGATAAATTATCATTTTTACATAATCTCTAGATTAAAAAATTAAATTGGTACGTTCTACTTGCAAAACCATAGGTGTTGATGAGGTTTTTTTTTATTGAATTTTACATATATAAGTTTTTATTAATGAAAGTATATACATATAAATATTTTTTATTTGCTTTAAAAATTAAAATGATATTACAAAAATCAAGATTTTTGAGGCTTAAGCCTCACACGCACTGAGGCGGTGCGCCTCAGTGCGTGCGCCTCTTGACAGTGAGGCTTAAGCCTCAGTTTTCAACCTCAAGGCGTGCGCCTTGAGGCTGATCCCTTGCGCCTCGCCTTGAGGCGCGCCTCAAGGCGCACGCCTCATCTGATTTTAAAAACCAGGCTTTTGAACTATGAAACTGGTGGTGGTCTTTTAATGCACTTCAATCTAGCGATTTGGAGATGCATTGCTTTTACCTCTTGTACTTGATTTGCTACATAAAAGTGAGCACCCTGCAAACAAAATTGTTGTATCACAGATGATTTATCATTTTGCATTTATAGATTCTTATAGACTGCTTATTTAAATTCTCAGTTATCCTTCTCCATGGTTAAATTCTCAATTATCCTTCTCCATGATCTATTTCTCATCCAAGCCAACTGTCCAGTAACATTTGTTTTTCCTTATAGGTATGTTGATGTTAATCTTCAGCTAATTGATAAAGCAGGGGATTTTGTCAGTGATGACATTTGGTACCGTGTGGTCCAATTTGTGACCAACAACGAGGACTTGCAGGTGTTTATCAACATTTTGTTTTTAATTCCTTTATTCTCATCAACTATTCTGTTGCTGTTTCTTCATTTCTTTTCTCTGACACTTGTATCTCTGTCAGCCATATGCAGCTGCGAAGGCAAGAGATTACCTTGACAAACCTGCTTTGCATGAGACCATGGTCAAGGTGTTCATCTGAATCTCATATTTTCCCCCTTTTCTCTTTGATATTTTGATATGTTACACTGCTGGGAATGTCTATATCCTGGCTTTTATGGCATGCTAACTTGATCTCATGTTAATCTTAACATAGCGCAACATCGTTCTTGTGATTTTCTAATTTGCAAGGATTATGAACCTTTCATGGCACTTTGCATTTTTTGGTAACCCGAGAGTTTGCTTAACTTGTATCTCCCCCTCACTTTCTGGAGTTTGAATTGTCGTGGGCATGCTACGGAGGTGATATATACGATATGAGTCATAGTTAGTGCATGAGAACAATATACAGGAAGGCAGACCTTTTCTTTTGTTCTATAGAAGTGTTTTAAGATATTGTGCGTTTTGTAATGGACTATTGGGAGTGATGATAATAATGTATGTAGGGCTGTGGGGTCTGGATATATATGACAATTCTGAACTGAATTGGTTCAGATGATCGATATGATATTCAAGATCTTTATTCTGATACTTCCATTGGTTCCTTTTGGACATCTGAACCCATAATTACAGGTTTGAGATTTTTCTACATGCTAAAGGGCCTTAATGCTGCCCCTTATTTGTTGCTGTTGCCATTTATTACTTTTACGAAAGAAATGGTTTGATATGCAATCCGTAATCCATGATTTGCTTGAGAATTGACACAATTCATTCTACCCACTTCCCATTCTTGTTCATTACCTGTTTGTGAAAGTTTTGGATTTGACACACCTTGTGTGATTCTATTTTTAACTTTTATATCTTTAGAAGTATACAATGGGGTCCTCTAACTTCCATTCTAGATTACATTGCTTGCTAGTTGGTGGTATTTTGCGGCCTTACTTTTGTATGTTGACCTTATATGTTTAACGTGTTTGACAGGTTAGTGCTTATATTCTTGGAGAATACAGCCACCTTTTGGCCAGAAGACCTGGGTGTAGTCCAAAAGAAATATTTGCTATCATTAATGACAAGCTCTCCACAGTATCGTAAGATCAAAGGCTTTAGTGTATCTCTGCTCATTTCTGTGTGTTTCTTCTTAATTTCTCATTTTTATTTGGATAAATACAACTGCTTCCAGGCCACCTACTGTTGCTATTCTCCTTTCAACATATGCGAAGATTTTGATGCATACACAGCCTCCAGATTCAGAATTACAAGAACAAGTCTGGGCGATATTTAGGAAGTGAGATGATATTCTCTTGTTCACTTCTGTTCACCCTATATATATATATATATATATCTTTTCATTGTCTCGATATTTGTGCCATATTTGATAACTCTTGACTGTAATTTGACATATTCCTCAGATATGAGAGCTATATTGATGTTGAGATACAACAAAGAGCTGTTGAATATTTTGCATTGAGTAGGAAAGGCGCATCTTTGGTGGACATATTGGCTGAAATGCCCAAATTCCCAGAGCGGCAGGTACATAGCCTGCAATGAAATCTTTATGCATAACTACACATTGATTATTTTAAAGAGGAAGTTGACAATCACTAAAAGAACATAGTCTATGCTTATTTCTGATGGTCTGCAATCACTTTCTTTAAAATGCATACTAAATCTACCTTTATTTACTGTTTACCAAAACTAGTCGGCTTTGCTGAAGAAAGCTGAAGACACTGAAGTGGACTCTGCAGAACAAAGTGCTATAAAGCTACGTAGTCAACAGCAGATGTCAAATGCACTGGTAGTAACTGATCAACACCCTCCCAGTGCCTCTGTACCAGTCAGCCAACCTGGACCTGTAAAAGTGCCAAGTCAAAATTTGGTGAAGTTACTTGCACTTCTCTGATTTTTAATATCGTAGATGCAAATTCTTATTGGGTTCTTACCTGAAGAATTAAATATTATGTGCAGGATGGAAGTTCTCCTGATCAAGGAATGGCCAAAGTTAATGGGACTGTTGACAAAATTGATACACAACCTGTTCCATCTGCTGACCTCCTTGGTGATTTATTGGGACCACTTGCTATTGAAGGTCCCCCAGGACCAACTCCTTCAGAAGAGCAAAATCCAATTTCTGGATATGAGGCTGCTCCAAATTCAGCAGATGCCTTGGCTTTGAGTACTACTGAAGATTCAGATGCAGTTCAGGTACTAATGTTAAAACTGAATTCTCTTCGTAGCTCCTGGTACTTGATACCATATGCGTGTTGGTTTTCTAGCCATTTGCAGTTGTTTTGTTTATATTTTATTTTGATTTGTTTGGCTATATTTTCATGAGAAATCATGGACAACTTGCATCCATCTTAGCATCTTTTGGTTTAGACCGTCTAGAAGTTATTTGTTTTATTTTAGGTTCTTTGTTGAAATTATGTTTCATTTATTGCAGCCAATCGGCAATGTTGCAGATAGGTTTCATGCTCTGTGCCTGAAAGACAGTGGGGTGCTTTATGAGGACCCATATATTCAGGTTCGCTACTGAGTGTACTTTTATCTGTTCTGATTTGGTTGAAGTGTAATGCTTGCTGGGATTATATATGATTGTTCTTGGTGTGGCTGGTTATTAACAGAATAACTTTTGCCATTCCATTTCCTTTTTATAATTATTATGTTTCTTTTATGGGTTTCTTTCCAGATTGGCTTAAAAGCAGAATGGCGAGCACATCATGGGCGACTTGTTCTTTTCTTAGGGAACAAGAATACTTCACCGCTTGTTTCAGTGCGAGCTTTAATATTGCCACCAGCGCATTTGAAAATGGAATTATCAATGCTACCTGAAACCATTCCTCCAAGAGCACAGGTTGGGTTTTGATTTATCCAACTGGTAGTGTTATTGATTTCAAATTTGGTCCAATTCATCTTAGTCATTACTGATATGGTCTAGGTGCAATGCCCACTTGAAGTTGTAAATCTTCGAGCAAGCAGAGATGTTGCTGTTCTTGATTTCTCCTATAAATTTGGAACTATAGCGGTAGTTACTCCACTTTTGGCATTTCCTTTTTTTTCCAAGTGCGGTTTTTCTCATCAAGTTGTTTATGTTTGTTCACTCTGTTCAACGTATAGGTTAATATCAAGTTACGCTTACCAGCTGTCTTAAACAAGTTCCTACAACCAATATCAGTCTCAGCTGAAGAATTTTTTCCCCAGTGGAAGTCATTGTCTGGACCACCTTTGAAACTTCAAGAAGTGGTAATTGCTGCTTCCTTCCTGTTTGGTTATACTTGGAAACAAATTTTGAAGGATATGGTGATTTTGTTTTACTGTGAAAAGTTTTTCTGTGGTCCTTAAAGCTACTCATTGTTCCTTGAAAGCCATTATTTTTAATCCACTGACAAATGCATATTGATCTAGGTTGAGCTAAAGATGGGATCTGTTTTCATTGAGCTTCAATCAAACAACTAAGAAAAGAATAGATCTGTGTACTTGTGATTTTGCTTTGAGTGTAACAGGACTAGCTCTCTTATATCTGATGTTTAAGGATTCATGAAATTGAAATAACCAATTCTGCATTTCTTTCTTTTTTGTGTCAAACTGATAGATATAAGAATCTTTTTTCTCTTGCCTCTGTGGAACCTTATTGGATTTATGTTTCATGAGACTTGGATGATGATTATGGTTAGGGATCCAGCAATTGCCTTGTATAGGTTGTACTTAGTAGCTAAAGTTTGATGAAAATATTTAAGCTGCCTATGATATATCAGGCCCATCATTTTCTAAACATACCCGCGTTGTTGGTCATGACATGGCAGATAGTTTCTGGAGAGATTGTGGGCCATCATGTGCCAATAATTCGCTCTTACCTTAAATCATGGAAGTGATGCCATTCAATTTACTGGTTTGTTTTGATGGCATGTGGATTGTGGTTATTGTAAGATATTACTTATGTCAAAACCCCTTTAAAGATCAGGATTAGTAGTTGAAGTCTATCAATAATTCTAGCTTCTCTGGTAGCACAGTTGCTGACATAGTGGAAAAGTTGTGGTTCTAGTTATCTTGTGCACTTGAAAATTGAAATAGCTTATCTAAATATCATGTGTGGAGGTTTATAAAACTAGATTGAATGGTTGGGAACCTCCAACTGGCAAGAAGCTCTTTGCGTTATCTCTTCATTTGTGAATGGCAGGGAGAGATCAGATTCCATACTTAAATAAATAAATAAATAAATAATTTTTATAATCTTTGTACTGTCTTAGCGAACAAGATTTATGTTTGCCAGTGATTGTGATATATAGGGAATTTTATTGGTAAGGAATGAATACGGTGAAGGCTTTACCATGTTGATTCTGTGCAGGTCAGGGGAGTTAAACCAATGCCTATTCCTGAACTGGCCAACTTGTTCACCAACCTTCAACTAGCTGTTACTTCAGGACTGGTAATTTGCAATTCTTCTTCTACTCATTTATTTTTCCCCAGATTTTCATGAAGGTTATCATATTTTATTTTCCATCACAGGATACAAACCCCAACAACCTGGTTGCAAGCACAACCTTCTTCTCAGATAGTACAAAAGCCATGCTTTGCTTGGTAAGCAAAATTGACAACTCTAAGTTCATGAAAGCTAACATTCAAAATCAAGTATAAAATTACTTTTAATACAGGTGGTAAGTCTAGATGTGAATATGTTACAACTTACACTTGTTTTAAGTGTATATATATTCCATAATATTTTATTGTCTGTCAGTCATAATTCCCTGTGTATGTTATATACACTCGTACACATTGTTTCACAGGTGTGTTTAGTAATCACTCTCTATGCAGTATAATTTTGTTTCATCAGTGGTATTGAGTTTTTAATTCCAAGGCTTTACGCGCTTAAGCAGTTTAATTCCTTTAAACCGCAACAATTCCTATACCAGATATTCTATTTTATTGCTCAAACAATTTTATATGTCATAGTTCATTTTGCATCTCTTAACGTATTTTTACTCAATCCATTATTCAGATTAGAATAGAAACAGATCCATCCGACAGAAGTCAGTTACGGTTAACAATTGCCTCAGGGGATCCAGCTCTAACTTTTGAGTAAGTCTTTTTAACCCAAAAAAAGAAGGAAAAGGAAAACCTCTAATCTAAACATGTGTTTGAAACAGGTTGAAGGAGTTGATCAAAGAATACATGATCAGTGTTCCGACAGCATCTCCGGTACCCACACCATCGCCAGCACCATTACAGCCACAATCACCACCTGTTGCTGATCCAAACGATCCCGGTGCCATGCTCGCTGGACTGCTTTGAAATGATTTACACATTGATATATTTGATTTTCAACCCTTATTCTGCCTTGACCCCAAGCAAAGCCCAGGTATTTACTTTAAAGAACTGGAAACATGGAAGGAGTGAGTATTCTTGAAGCAGAGGGGCTTGCAGGCAGAACGAACGAAGCTTGTATTAGACGATCAGCAAGATATCTGATTACAATTTTCCATAATGAGCTTCCAAATTCTTTGGGGTCTTTGCTCAAAGCCCCTTGAGGTAGTGTGCTATTCTGATTCCTTTACCTCACTTTTGTTTTTTTGTCTTTCTATTTATTTCTGTTGGGGTTGTTGGTTGAGTTCTTGTTATTTGATGATGATTTTGTGGTATTTTTAGCTTCAGCACTTTGCATCATGGCCATTGTAAAAGTTTCCCACTGTAACAACCAATTTAATGCTTGTGTATCAATAAGAACAGTTAAAGAAACATTCAGAGAGGTGTGGTTATGTAATGTAAAGATACACGGAGGGGTATTCTGCTCTTTTTTTTCTTTTTGGTTTTTTGCACACTGGTATCATCCCAGCCAATTCGGAGGTGAAATAAACTTAATGGATTGCATTCCGTTGTGTTTCTCAATTTATCTTAGTTCTTTGTTATAGAAATATGATTTTGCATGGGGTTTTTTTATTGGATTGGAATTGTTTGGTTGGTCAGTCAGATAATGGGTGTCAGGTGCTTGTGGTTTGAATTTGTTTAAGAGTTTTATTTGAAGTTAATTTAACTAAATATTAATTATAATAAATGTTTTGAAATTATAACTATATAATTTTTGTTTATATTGATTTTTTTTTAAGAATTAATTATTTATAATATTTATTTAAATATTTAAAAACTTATTATTTTAAAAAAAATGCAGCGGACTCGAAGAACGCTCAATTAAGTCATCTTTAATTAACAGATATATATATTTACATTTATTTTGAAATAATAGAAATTCAACCAAAAATATTGTTTTTGAATCTTATACATTTTCTATAATCTAATTTATTTATATATTTTAGTTTCCATATAACCTTAAAAATATATATATATATATACACACACACACACATAATCCACTTCATATTCTTGAAAAAATTGTTTTCTTAATCTAATTTTACATTTCATAGTACAAAGATCCCAAAAATCCCCCATTCGGTACTGCTGGGATGCACAAATCCAACCAAAAAAAAAAAATCAAGAGAACAAAATCCTTTATAAATCCTTTCCGAACCTGAAAAAACTCTTCAGGTAATAATAACAAACCAAATAATCTGAAAAAGCCCAGAAACCAGTGAGCATTATCAGACCTTAAACCCTGCCTCTGTGCTCATAATTTCTCTTACCACTTGTTAGTTC
This sequence comes from Dioscorea cayenensis subsp. rotundata, assembly GCF_009730915.1. Lineage (NCBI taxonomy): Eukaryota > Viridiplantae > Streptophyta > Magnoliopsida > Dioscoreales > Dioscoreaceae > Dioscorea > Dioscorea cayenensis. The sequence goes on along the minus strand of NC_052481.1, from coordinate 1,544,003 downwards.
CATATCAATCAGCAGTTTGGCCTCTGCAATGCTCATTTAAGTTTGTGCTATTATTTTTTACGGCATATTGTCATGCCATCACCAACTGGTACCTGTGTAATATTTTGCAATGACAAATATATGCGCTGATTAAATATGTATATCGCAAAGGAAGTTTACTGAATGATTATAGATATTTCATACCACACTTGTACTTATGCGTTCGTCCTTGAAAATTTTCCGATTGAACTTTCTCAAGGAATTGGTCTTCTTGTCTGTTTCCTGATGAATAAATTTAAAGATTAAAAAAAAAAAACAAGAACTATCTATTGTCAGTCCCAGGGCATGGATCATTGTAACACTCAAATATGAAAGAACACTGGCTTACTTACATTAGGGTTGGCAACTTTCCCATGCCAAAGAACATTATCGATGACAATTACGCCACCCACTCTCACCTAGAATTAAATTTGGATAAGAATATTAGAAAACATTTATGATTATATGTAAAAGAAGCTAAACCAAATTTACAAATAGGGAAATTAACCTTAGAGATGTAATATAAAAACACTGATCTAAGTGAAGCAAAGTCAGGGTTCTGGTTAAGCTAAGTGGATTGCATGCAAGCTACTGTCTTAAACAGCAACATCATATCTGACAGCTTTCTTATTACAAGAATCAAAATTTTAACCATATGGACACATAAATCAGACAAAGGTTAACTAGGAAGGAATTTGCTTGATTTTACTCCAAAACACATTAGATGCATCTTGAAGACATGAAAGCAACATAAGGATATAAAGGATTTATCAGTTTCTATAGCAAAGAATAAAAAATTAGACTGAGTTTGGATCATACCAGTTGAAATAGATATTCGAAGTATTCATCATACTTTCGCTTGTCAGCATCAAGGAATGCAAAATCATAACTGAAAAAAAAAGGTATGATTATGAAATTAAGCTAGCAGATAATAATTTAAAGCAGACCAACTAAGCTTTATGTAGTCAAGAAGCATAATTAGTTGCATAGACAGAACTCGCAAAACTGTATCATTTTACACTGTAACAGTGGCAGGTTTGTTTAATCAAGAAGTGCACAACATCAAAATAGATTCATTAGCATTTCCTAAATTGAAATACTAGAATTGCAGACTAGCCATTGGAACTTCTCTGACAAAAATGGCAATCACAAAACCTGTTCACACGGTCTCAGTAACAGAATTCTATCATAGTGAAATTTAACGTCATTCTCTGTCCTATAGCTTTTAATAGGGTTCAAGGATGCACTTTTTCAGTCTACTTTAAAATGAATCATATCCCAACCTTTTTTGATGCTTAAAGAAAGAGCACACACACAACAATACTAGCTCTATCTCAAAACAATAGCCAGCCATCTACTTTAAATATAATATGATAAAGATATAACAATTTTTCACTTCAATACTTCATGTGAATACATCAAAATAGCTGAATAAATGCATAAGAATAGAGAAGAACTTAGTCAAACTACAAACTGTTTTTTTCTAAGAAGCAAAGATTGATAAATGCAAATGTCGAGAAAATCTAACTTAGAGATGAGAAACAAATGGCTAGCAAGCATGAATACAAATAATCCAATCATCCTCAAATCCACCAGTGATATACTGGAAGTACCTGCAACCTTCACCTTTATCAAGTAAAGATTGTAGAGTATCGGCTGCCAGTGCCTGTTTTACATCCACCTATTCCAATAGCCATGTGACAGAAGCAGGTCAACAAGAAGCTATAATCTACGCAGAAGGAAGATAAGGAAATAAAAAGAGACATACTACAAAGAGTGAAGTGACAGGCAGGTATCTCAATTCAATATTAACCATTTCTGAGACGGCACATTTAAAGAAATATCATGTTCTTGTAATTCACCTTTTAAACTCAAGAAATGGACAAAGGAAACAAGGTATCGGCTACAACATATGTCTTATAGAAAAGTATATGGGAGAAATTAACCACAGTAACTCATAAATATTAATGCACCATAAAGTAAATCAAGGCCAACCTAAAAACTTTAGGTGATTCAAGATCTCACCTTGTGAGCCACGGCAGCAAGCTCATAATACTTCTTTGCAATTTCAAGACATTTTGCGTCTTTTTCACAGGCAACCAAATAACCTGATTCCGGCAGTACTAGTGCAACAGCTAAAGACGAGTACCCCTAGATGGAAGCCAGACAGATAAATAGATGTAATGAGAAGTATTCACCAACACAACTTAATCTTAGCAAGCTTCTCAGAAAGATTACGTGCAGACGAATTTAATAGTAAGCCATAAAAGTAAGATGAAATTAAATAATATAACATAGACTATGTCAAAAATCATCCATAATATCAGTTTCAGACTTAAAAACCTATGCAGGCCAACATTTCAGTTATCAACATTGATAATTTTTGTCATTCTGTTTTATAATCCAAACTTAACAAACCTTCTAGTGCGCATTTTGATTATTAAAACAAGAGCTTGAAGTAGGAAATACAAACCTTGGTACATTAAAATAGAGAATTGGAAAGAGGCATGCTTTCAATGTAAAAAGGATGTCATATAAGTAAACATTTTTACCAATGCTTCAACAGAAAAACTGATGTTAATTCAAAGCCAATTAAACAAACCAGCACCATAATCATCTGATTAATAATCTGTGTCAGATTAAACTCCATATAAAGGTATGAAATCAACAGAATAAGAAATCATTACTCGGCCCCCCATGCCCCTCATTTCCTGAGATAAACATTCAGTGCCTAAGTACACAAAATTCAATAATTAGAAATAAATTTATCATATCCATGAAATAAAAATTCAGTCAACATAGTTCACAAAGCACTTACAGTAAAAACACCAACTTCAATGCAACGATTTGCTCCAAGGATCTGAACAAGCATTGCTAGCAGCTGGGCCTGATCAGGAGAAACCTAACATAAAATAGCTCTTGATTAAATTACACTTGCACCAGAAAATTATATAGCAATAAAAGGAGCTCTAGCAATGTAAAATTCCAGTTTCCAACTCCTAGAGATACAGTGCAGCAATATATGATATCTTGGGTCCATATATTAGTTGATATTTCCTAGAGTATAACATTTTATTTATAAGGATCAAATTTTGATTGGCGTACGTTTCTTACAGATATTTCTTCCCATTACTAATGTTGACTCTAGAAGCTTTACATGTTGGACATAACATAAAAGCTCAAGAAGAAAGTGCACTTTTGGTACATATATTAATGAATTATAGTCTCCAGTCATTTTTATCACTAAACCCAAAAATTGCTCATTTTGGTTTAAAAGAAAAAAACTAAATAGGCACTAAAAGTGCTTGCTTTCCTCTTACTTTAAGTACCAAAGTGAACTACTGTTCGGTTTCAGGAATAAATTACAGTGTGGTTCAGAAACTAGAAGAACATTTTAATAGCAAAAACACATAAATTTCAAGGTTCATAACTGCAATTCAAATAGTTGAGGGTTCACATGCTAGTTTTTGATAAGGAAAACATTTCCAAGAAAATCTGTCTACATTCTTGAAATACAAATTCAAGTTTTGTGCAAACAATACTCCCTCAAATCTTTTTTACTCATCCATTTTAACTATGGATTAAGAAAATCGGTTAAAATTAGTTGGTAATATAAAATTTATAAAATAAAATTAACATTAATTTCTCAAGAATATCTTTATTTAAAATATAATTTAATAAAATGTGTATTTGAAAAGGATTTATTGAAAGTTGTAGAAGTACATTAAATTTAGAAAAACAATATTTAAAACTTTATAATTTTCTAAATTGATAAGTTCTCTAAAATAAGATATAAAATGGAGCAAAGAGAGTATTTACTATGCATCAACTACCGGTAGTCTGGTACTCCCAAGAATTAAAGATAGTATTAAATTATTTAAATTTTAATATAAAAAACAACCAAATTACTAAACTATCCCTCTCTTGAAACCATGTATTTATTCTTAGAACTATAAATATTACTCTCTTAATTTATATAATTTAAGAAATTAAAGATGAGTAAAATTGAAAAATAAATAAATAAATAAATATTATTTTAATATTGTAAAATGACAACTATTTTGCAAATAAATTTTTTTATTAAAACTTACATATGTATTTTTGAAATGGAGAGAGTACTAAAGAGGGCACAATGCACAATAAACAAAGAAAGGATTACATCAATCTGGATCCCTCAAAGAATGTACGTGAGAATGTTTGGATTAAAAACAAAGCAAACACAAGACACACAAAAAAAAAGGAAGAAAAAAACACAATTCCACAACACATAATTCCTCAATTTGTCATTTTCTTTTAAAATTCAACCAAACATAAGCAAACAAAATTCTACCATTTTCTTATCATTTCCAATCCAAACAAATCCAAAACCCTACAAACCTAGTAAAAGATCAAAATTACCAGCATCTGGCTTCCTTTCAAGGTCGCCGTCTCTTCCCGGAGCTCACGAAGGATCTGAGACTCAAATTCTTGAGCACAAAACCAAAACCAAAACCCTCATAAAAAACCAACACTAGAAAACCAAACAATCAGAGTTTACCGGAGGCTCGCGAACATTGGACAAGATGTAGTCATAGAGCTGCGGCGTGAGACTGATGACCTGCTTCTTTCCGAAGCTATCGTCCTCGGAGACGATGACTGGAGAGGCATCAGTCTGCAAGCTTCTGAATCGAGTGATACTTGGTAGCAACGATTGGGCGAGGAGAGGAGAGTAGGGTTTCGATGGGGAATGATGATAAGGAGGAGGAGGAGAAGGAGGTCGAAAGAGGAGAGCTCGAGGGCTCGTGAAGCGCTGGAAGGAGGCGATGCCGCGCATTGCCCGAGAGCTTCGATGATTCGGAGATGATGCTATCGCTATCGCTTTCCTATTTTTATACAGCGTCTCTTGCGCCGGGCCGGGTTCGGTTCGGTTCGGTTCGGTTCGAATCAAACAAAAAACCAGGTTCAAGCCCTTTGGCCTAAATTAGTACTCCCTCCGTTCCTTTTTATCTGTCATAAATCCATATGTTTCTTTTTATCTATGATAAACCCATTTTCTCTTTTATCTGTCATTTTTTAATATTAAAAAATATTTATTTTTTTTTCCAAAATTACCCTAACACTCTATTCAATTCTTTTTTTTGAAATTTAATATGAGAGAGATGTGAAAATATAATTTAGAGGTAATTTCGGAAAGATAACTAATTTTTTATTAAATTATGTGAAATAACTAACTTTTTTTGGTATGTGAGATTCGACAGATAAAAAGAAACTGAGGGGAGTAGTGATAAGTGATAGTTGTAGTCACCGACGGGACTATTAACTTTTTTGGTCTCTTTACTCAAAAATGTGCTAAATTAGTCTTTCAAATTTTTGAAATGGGCCAACTTAATCTTTTGACATTTGAAAATAACCCAACTAATCTCTGTATTTTTTTTCGTTCTGGAAAGATTAAAAGTAGAAGGACTAGATTTGCTCATTTTCAAAAAATAGAGAGACTAATTGGGAGTATTTCTAAGTAGAAAAAAAAAAGAAGAGAAAATTAGATGGATGAATTCGGTTATTATATATATATATATATATATATATATTTCCCTTCCATCTTATTAATAAAAATTTATTGAAAAATATGTTTGTTAATCTATTCTTTAAAAAAAAATCACAAAATGTTTTTCTATTTAAACGAACTTTGAAAAAATTTAGAAGAGCATGTTTATATATAATGTATATATTTTTAATACTCGAGGAGGAACAATATGGAAGCTCCAGCATTTACAATCAAATGTTGTTTTGACTTTTTCTATTTATCTTATGATTATTTACTTTATAATCAAGATTGGATTTTTGGTTTATTACTATGTTACTATGTATCTAGTGATTTCAGTGTTGCCATTATATTTTTTGCACTCTTTTTCTGTCACAAATATTTAAATTATTGTGGTGTAATTTGCCTTCCATACTCATTTACATTTTATTTTGTTCTCTGGTACCTTCCAGCATTTTCATAATAGGCAACTTATTCCAAACCTCAATGAATTGATTTTTTACCATATTTAATTATATATATATATGTATGTATAATGTTCTCTAATGAGTATTACCGACTTTAACAATAAATAATTATTTTTATAAAAATCACAAACAAAAAAAGAACCAAATCATAACTAAATGATAATCTAACTCAAATTTAAAATCTCTGAAGCACAATAAAAAAAATAAAAAAAAATATTTTTCATCAATTTATAAAAAAAAAATCACAACAAAATAAATTAATGAGTGTCAAAATAAAACATTTTTTTATATTAAACCCCATTTAAAAATCACGAAAACGGTTTTTTTATATATACCAAACTTAATTCTTTCTTTTTAAATTTCAAAATTAAACATTATTACTAATAAAAGTTAAAACCATAAAAACTTGTTAAAATTCAACGAGAGTTGAATCCGAATCTCAAGATCGATCAAACGCCACGTGTCAAGATCAGCAGTCTCCTCCAACCATAAACACCTCCCCATCTTCGTCTTCTCCCCAGCCAGAAGACACATCCAAAAAGTAGAGCAAACCCACGAGAACGAAGCTCGACGCCGCCATTGGAATCGGCCCGAAGATCCACAGCACAAGAGGAAACGAGAAATAGAAAGCTCTCAGCCCCAGCGACCAGAAATAGCTCCCCCGATTCAACGCCGCGCTCACGTACTCCGAGCTCGACAGCCGATTCTTCGCTGGAACGTTGATGAGGATGCTCGCATGGCTGTAATACCTAATCGATTGAACATTGAGGAGAAAAGCGAGAAGAAAGCACACAAGAATGGAGAAAAACTTAATCGAGATCTCTAAAGAGCTGGATTCTTCGCCCAGCACGAAGTCGCCTTGCGCGTGCCAACTGCCGCCGGTGACGCCGCTGGTCATCAGCACGGCGATGAGCGAGCTTAACATGATGGCTGTGGAGGCGAGCAGCGTTGATGCCATTATGTTGTTTCTTAGGGTTTGCACTGCGAGCACGCCGTTCTTCACTTGGTCCTTTAGAGAAAAAAATAAAAAAAAATTAATAAAAGCTTTTTTGAGAAAGGTAATAGAAATGAATGTAATAGTGTAATGAAATATACTGGGAATTCAAGGCGGTTTCTGTAATTTTTGAAAATACAGGGAGTTTTCTAGAAATAGAGAATATTTTTATAGGTTTTTTTGTGATGTTTATATAAAAAAAATGAATTATAATAATAATTATTATTATTATTATTATGAAGAAAAGGAGCTGCTTTGTAGCTATCGAACATGAATTATTTTAAAAATAATTTGCTAAATTTCTAAAATAGAGGGAAAAATACCTATAAAAATAGGAAGTCATACAAAATTATGAATACAGTATATATGATTAAAAAAATATAAAATTTTATTTAAAAATTAGAAAAATTGAAAGAAAATACCAAAGAGCTCATAATTTAGCTGTATTTAAAGTTATTATAAAAATAAATATAAAATAATTAAAAAATCTCGAATTCAAGACTCTAAGCAATAAGAAAAAAAAAAGATGAAAAGAAAAGATCAATAGGAATTTTTACAGTTGAATTACAAAATAAAGCTAAGAAATGGCAATTAAAGCAAACTTTTTTTTTGTTGAAATGTTGGACAATTCAGGGACTGAAATGTTACTTTCAGAGGGTTTTCACAAGTACCAAAAAAATATTTAAGGTAGTTGCAAAAAAGTCCTTAAAAATAAGAAATTTATTCTGTTTTTTTTTCCTTTTATTTTTTATAATTTTCGCAGAAAATAGAGAAAAAAAGCTGGAAATTATCTCCATTGAAATTTGTTGGGATTGAGGAAAAATAGAGAAAAACCGGTGGAAAATGGCGGAAAAAAAAAAAATAAGATTAAAAAAACACAAAAAAACATGAAGAAAAATGTTCAGTTTCTAAAGATCATTCTCTAAACAAACAGAGATTAGAAAAACAGAAAACAAATAAATTCAAAAAATCCAAGACCTGCATCATGGATTCAACCCAAAGACGGCGATTGATGGAGTTGATCCCGATGACGGTTCTCATGGGATGGCGGATGATGCGGTGGAGGAGCCAGGCGTGGTAGACGGCCATGACGATGAGCCCTAAGGGAACTAAGACGAAATCCAGGAGTTGGTTCTCCATTGATAGATCAAGAGATTTCTAGGGTTTGCTAAAGAGATCGCAGAGAAAGAGAGAGGGAGAGGGAGAAGCGTGGGGTGCAAGCCAAGTGGAGTTCTCACGAGATGAAAAGTGGGAGGTATTTTGGAGAAGCATGGTGCGCTATTTATAGGGAAAAAAAAAGTGTTTTTTTAATTAATTAGTTAATTAATTAATTAAATTGATAATTTATTAATTTACTAATTTTTGCTTTGGAAAGAGGAGAAGTGCTTTAATGGGGTTGAAAAGTCAAACTTTGGCGCCGCTTTTGGTGTTTTTCTTAGGGTTTAAATATTAAAATCATCCCTGTATTTTTTTGTTTTTCAGTCTTTTTAATCTATAATATAAAAATCCGCTTTTTAATTTTTAGTATTTATAATTTTTTCATTCTTTTTTTGAGTCCTCTAATTTTCATCATTTTTACTTCCATGCAAATCCATAAAGACAGATTCATCAATTATAGAGACCAAAAAGACAAAAATATAAAAAATACGAGGACCAAAAAAATAGATTTTTATATTGGATGGGCTAAAAATATGAAAAACACAAAATAAAGGGACCATTTTGATATTTTGACTTTTTTTTTAAATTAGAATTAAAGCTATGCAAATAAATAGTTTTTAGAAATTACACTTGTCATATTTACATTTTATTTTTATATGTCTATTTAAAAAAATTGTAAATTAGTATTATTATTTTTTTTCTAAATTTACCGTCACATAAAAATTTGTGAAGTATTGCTTCCTATCTTTTTTATTTAATCCATCTATTTAAAAAATTTATGAAGTATTAAATATTATTTTTTAAAATTTATTTTTATATTTCTATGTACTTCTCTATTTTGCAATAAATTATATTCGACTACATATAATATTAAATTATATTTTAAATAAAAATAATTTTAGAAAATTAATTATATTTTTTTATAAATTTTTAGATTATTAACTAATTTTAACTAGTTTTTTAATCCATATGAATTTTGTTAAATTGTACAAGTAAAAATGAGGAGAGAGGATTAATTTTTTTTTTTCCAAATTTACTCTTAATATATTTTTATAGTTTTCAAAAAAATAATGAAAGAGGAAATATTTTTTAAGAGAATATTAATGGATTTTTAATAAGGATACTTTTGAAAGAGGGAATAAAAGATAATAGTTAAAGTCTATAGATAAAAAAAGACTATTAGAATATTAATGGATTTTTAATAAGGATAATTTTGAAATGTCCATACAATTTTTTTTAATTGACATTATCACCTAATTTTTTTAATATGTGTAAATTGGTAGTACTAGATGAAGAATCTAAATAAGCTCTTGAAAACAAATTTTATTTTTCTTAAGTATCCTGAAAAAAATAGAAATTATTTATATATCTTTACAAAAATGATATTCATTTTTTATTTACCTATTAATAGGTTTTATTTACTTATATAAGTTGGTTAAACGATTTATTAAAAATTAAACTATTTTTCCATTTAAAGAAACGAAAATTTATAAAATAAAAAAATTTGTACTTTGATAAAATTAATAAGGAAAATGATTTTTAATTATGAAGTTATATAATTTTTAATTATGAAGTTATATAAGACTATATATATATATATATATATGATTTTTATGAAAATCTTTTAGTTTTTTTTTATTACAAGTAGGCGATAAGCATCTTTACACAAATGATCCCGTGCCAATAGACAAATAGGCTATTATGGAGTATTATTTACTGTTAAGTGAATTAAAAAAATTTGATAAATAAATAAATTTAAATATGACATATCACTTGTCAAACAATATATATATTTTTTATCTTGAGTCTTCAACCCTCAATGTGAATAGCAATTAAAAGAACAAATGTTTTATAATGAACAAATGTTTTGTAATTGAGTTATTGCACTTTCATGCATATTGCAATTAGATAAATTAAAATGATAACTTTATTGTATATTTTTCCATGATTTCTTCTTTATTATTGTACAATAATATTTGTTTTAAGTGGGTGGTTGAAAATTTAGTAAAATCAAAATGTGAATCATGCTTCCAAAATACAGTGAAAATTGAATATCCCAAGTATAGTTTTTGAAATTGGTGAGAGCGCTCATGTTTACCGGTAAAAGTGCTACCCAAAATAAGTTGGATGAGTACATCTTCTTGTCAAATTGCACCATCAAATGAGGACATTTTTATTAAAGTTTAGTGAAAAATTTAAACCCAACAACTTCTTAATTTATTAATATCGATCTATGTGTACATTATTCATGTCCTTCGTGAAAACTCAGATTCAAACCTTAACTAAAATAGAAAGTGCTATTAAAATTCATAAAATTTAAATAAAAATAAAAATAATGTTTTTTTTGTGAAGGCTCAGCTTTGAACCTCAACTCAAATAGAAAATGCTATTAAAATTTTTTAAATTTAAATAAAAAAATAATATGGTGGGAATATTTTATACTTATGTTTGATTATTTGTTCTCAATGATATACATTTTTTCCTAAAGAAACTTTGTCAAATAAAATGGTAAAGTTGAAAAAATCATAATTAATGTTTATAGAATTGTTAAAAGTCATGACTAATTTAAATAAAAACAAAATATTTAAAATAACAGATAATTAAGATCGGATAAAGTATAATATAAGTGAAATTACAACATATATGAAAGTCATATATTTCATATATAAGATTTTAATAAAATCCTAAATTATAACACTATTGTTTAATTTGTTGTACCTTTTATATATATATATATATATACACATTATTGTTTGATTTGATATAAGTGGAGAAATATAATTGCCATATAAGTGAGATAGTGAAATTACCCTCATTATCTATTAATCTATTATTTACCTAAATTATTTACAGTATTTCAATTTAAATGGTGTTTGTTTTGTTGTATTTAGAATTTTAGAGTTACATGTAATTTTGAATATATTATTAATTAAAATCCCTTATTTGTTTTAAAATTTTTAATTTTTATTTTGACCAACCAACTCTTTGATTGACTAGAAATGCATGATTCGGTTTTACTGCCCAATCTGTTGTAAAACAAAGTCCAAGATTTGGAGAAGTGCAACAACGTGGATATGTTTTACATCATTTTGTGGGTGAAAATGCTTAGGACCACTTCTATAAGCCTAACTTTCACACTTATGACAACTAAACCAAACATAGAATTTCTTCATTTACATGTAAAACATTGTTACATTATTTTTACTGTCAACGAGAAACAACCTCGGTGTGCTTGACCAGAAAGCATTTTGTTTATATTGTTATTATTATTATTATTTGATAAGAAATATAAATTTTGAAAAAAAAAATACATAAAAGTAAGAAATATTATTTTTATCGATCAATTACAAATATTTACCTTGAAAATATAAATTTGGCTCTTTCTTCAACGGATTTATTATTCTAGTTAAAATAAATTATTTTGCGAATCGGTGAAGGAAAATTTTGATATTTTATTCAATTAATAGTAATTAAAAATAATTATTTTTTTATTAATATTAAATATTGATTGATATTAATAGCCTTTAAATTTAAAATAACTTATAAATATAATTTTATATTGTTTGTTTGTTTTTTTTAATAAAGTGACGGAATGGAGTGGACTTAAAGGCTCAACCATGATTTGAAAGGAGTTGAAAAATATTATTAAGATCAAGAGGAGCAATCTTCTACGAATATCTTGTGCTAGTGAAAAGTGAGATACGTAGTATTTTAATCTGAAATCGTTCAATCAAATAGTTCAACAAATTTTAACCGTTCAACTATATTTTTATTAGGCCTATAATAACCTTGATAAACAAAATTATAACTAATCAACCCAAAACAAAATCCAATTAATACTCACTGTGCTCCCTAATTAGGAACTTCCGCAGTTGACGTTTCGCTCGTTATTAGACGACTAATATCTCAGCGGTACTTTTAAAACAAAAGTGATATATACATAAGTCTCGAGTTCAAGATTTATTAGATACAGATCATCAGTGCAGTGTGCGTATATACAAAAGTTTCAAATTCAAGACTCGCTGAATGCAGATCGTCTGTCTCTATGCACACTCATCTATGCACACTCATCGTATAGCACTCGTTATATATATATTTTTCTAATTTATATATATAAATAAATAAAATTTAAAAATAAAAAAAAAATCTATGGCTCTTTTCTCAGCGCTGAGCGCGCGCTGGATGCTTGGGATCCACTCCTTCATCTCTGATTCCTCGTTGCTCCTCACTCTCCACGACCTCGCCCACCATGGCCATGCTTTCCTTCAAGATCCTTCCCAGCAATGGCTTCCCCTCCTTCGCCCGTCTCAACAAGCCCTTGCTCGTCGTCTCCCCTTCTCGCGCATCCACTCTTCCTTGTTCTCTTAGGTACGAGACCCAGAGCCAGATTTCTCTGGACGATAGTGAGGGTTTCACTCCGATTAAGGATTCTCAGGGACTTGCCACAGAGGAAGGGAAGCCGGATGAGGAGAAGGGGATATCGGGAATCCATGTGCCTAGACAGAGGTATATCTCTGTTCCCAAGGTCGAGCTTCTTGATTCCATTCTCTCGATGTTTGATTCGAAGGAAGATGCCGATGAGTTCGCTCGCCTCTCCTCGTGAGTTATATTTATTCACCTTTTTATCATGAATAGAGATTTGATGTTCTAGGAATTCCAGGGCACTATGAATGATTAGGAATTTCTTGATAAGAAGATGTGTTCTTCAATCTGAAATCCAAGCTATTGGGATTGATGTCATGGATTTTTCCGCTTGATTCTTTGTTCTAATTGAAATGGTAACTTGCATATTGCATACTTCCTTGAAGATTTAAACAAAGGATTTGATGTTCTTGGAGTTGCAGGGCTGTGAATAATTATAAAAACAAATTCTTTACGTCCTGCTCTAATATTCTTTAATAACAGTCTGAAACCCCAACTATCAGTGTTGAACTTTTGAATTTTTCTACTTGATTCTTAATTTTAGTGAGACATTAATGTGCAAATAGTGTGCTTCCTCAGAGAATATTTTCATCTCCTTCATCCATCATTTAGTGCTCTTTCTTTCTGCTGATGTCAGTCTGTTACGACAACTCAAAAGTTAAATAATGTTGTTCAGGTGCTTGGATGCCATTCTTCATGCTGAGCATAAAGCTATCTTAGAGGAGATGCGAGCATACTACTCATTCAGTGATACTAAAAAGCAGGACACAGCTGGATTATCTTCTTCAGGATTAGAAGAATCATTGCCTGTAAATCAGTATTTTCCCCTGGGTACTGAAAATCAAAAAATGGATGGCCAAAGAAATGAGGAATATTTTAGGCCTCTATATTTGGGTAATGTCCTGGAATTGAAAAAACTGTTTCGAAAAAGCCCCCTGAGATCAATACCACTTTGTCAGAATCCAGGTTTGTTGGTTTTGTTGTTGTGTAGTCATGCAAGTATAATTTATTTAATAAATCTTAGACACACTTCCTAATCCAAACCAATTGTATTTGCTATGTTTAATGAAATACATCTTTTACAGAATTTTTCCTAATCTGTTGTTAACTTTGCTACAACCATCATGTTTGTTCTTTTTATATGTGAATATGAGATTTTTTTTTATATATATAGAAATTTTATGTTATTTTTCCAACTTCACTGCTGGCCACTTCAATCTCACAGTGGCTAATTCATGCAGACTTGCCACAGACTTTCAGCAGGCTTTTATGAAACTTCTACAGGATGCTGAATTTGAAGAGCTCTCAGCTCAGGATTTGATGTTGACGTATGCACTAAACAATGATTATCTCTTGACATTGCCAATATATGTTGACTGGAAGAAAGCATCTAAATCTAATGCAATAATCTTCAGGTTAGTTTTTGTGCTGAACTCTTTGTCATGTATAGCCAACGGTGGCAACTACTCACTCCCACTTTTTAATAGACATACGTGTCAGTATTGTAATAAACTGAAGTTTTGTTCATCAAAAGACCTCTATTTACTCCAACATGATGTTTATACAGATCTAATTATTCCTAAAACAAGCACATGAAAGGATAAGATTGGAAATGTAAGTTAAGATAAACTTCTAATTTTCCTTAAACTACATATCTAGTTTGTTTCTCCGATTGCATTAAAATAGGACTGTGGGAGACATTGCAGTACAGGCTTTCAAATTGTTAAAAAGGGTTGACTTTTACAATCCTAATCTATAGTAGTTCTAATAAGGCCTGTTAAGGATCTTTGTGATATATTGCAATCACAAAATTCTTGACCAGGATTATTGTTGTGCTTGAATATGCTGCTTTGATCTGTTGTGAACTGCTGTTAATTTGGTCGTTTGCTAAAAGTTATTCAATCATTCTCGTTAAAGTTTCAGAGCTATGCAGACAAACATATTTTAGTCATCTTTGTTTTGCATAGTTTTTATTAACATCAATGTTTCATATATCAGACGTGGATACGCCACTGAAAGGCAAAAAGGTTTGCTTCTTGTTGAGAAACTAGATTTTCTGCAATCAAAACTTCTGCAAGGTATCTTCTTCAGTTTGTCAAGGCCATTGAAAAAGATTGGAGGTTGGATAAATGAGGTCCATTACTCTCCCCATATCTAATGATTTATTTGAATTGCATAAATCGGATAAAGCAAATTTGATGAGTCATCGAAGATGTCGAATTTGTGCTGCAGGGTTTTTCATTTTTGGTTTAGTATTTTTTATTTAATTACATGTCAACAGGCACTAAAAAGCTCTAGTGAAGCGGCTGATATGCAAATCTGGATTGACAAAGTGAAGCTTTGGCTTAAAGAGCGGTATTCACTAGAGAGAACTCAGTTCATGGTTGAAAGTAGGTCCAAAAATCAACTGAATTCCGAGCAGATAGGAGATGGTAAGCTTCCTATATGGCTTGCTGCACAAAGGGCAGTGGCCCGCTATGAAGGATTTTTGTCATCTGTTGGACCTCGTGGGAGACTCATAAGGAAATTGCTTACATGGATGGAAATTATTCCTTCAATGCCAGAGGCATCACTTGATCTAAAAAAGGAAACAAGCTATTCAGAAGCATATCTTAGGTTAGTTCTGCATTCCATCGTGTAATTATTATGCATTTAAAATTCCATTCTCTGTTATTTTCCAAGGACCAAGAAATTTAAACTGAAATTTCTGGCTGGGATTGGACCTGGGTGTAGTCAGATGGAGTTTGGGCCAAGCTGGGCTTCCAGCTTGTTTCAGGACTAGTAGTGTTTTGAGCCTCAGGGAAGGTTTGGTTGGTGAGTTATTCTCTCCAAGCAAGCACCTCTAACTTATTCCACCAACTATTTTAAAATATTAATTTTGAATAATATTAATTGAGTTAGCTTATATAAAAGCTTTCACTCTTAACCTTTTGTTTTAAATCAAAAGTACTTACGACATGCACCTTTACTTACCAACCAAACACAGCCTCAACATTCCTTAATTCTAACCAGTAGAAAGACAGGTGCGGTTTGGATCAACCATAGTTATCAAACCCGGACCGGCCCGGCGGTCGGACCGGTTGACCCGGTGACCCGGTGCTTCAACCGGTCCGGGTCTTTAATTAGACCGGTTATGCAATCAACCCGTTCTGACCCGCATTGACCCGCTTTGACCCGGTGGTTAGACCGGTTGACCCAGCGGTCGGACTGATTGACCCGGCGGTCAGACCAATTGACCCAGTTTGATTTGTAATTTCAATTTTGAACTTTGGTTATATATTGGATTGAGTTTGGTTTGATAGTTTGATGATAAATTTAAACTTTTATTGTGAATTAGTATTGTTATGTATTGATATTATGTGAAGTTTGAGCTTTTTTCCTCTTTTCTACTACTTCCAAATCAAAGATTAACAATTATTTTGTATTTTTTCCATTAAATTGTTTATTTGATAACTAATAATTCATGGATATTATTATGATATATTATTATATAATTAAAAACTAATTTATAATTTTAAAAATAATATTTTAAAATATTTTTATCAACCCAGCATTGACCCAAATGACCCGACGGTTGAACCAATTGACCCATGACCCAGAGTCTTGACCGGGTCAATGCCCGGGCCGGGTCTGATAACTATGGGATCAACCACTCATTGGGCATGGTGTTAGTTTTTAATTTTTTTATTAAAGAGATTTAACCTGATAAATGCTGATTGATGATGCTAATTTATCGTTTATGATAAGATTTTATATTAGCAATTTGCGATACCAAATAAGCAAATTGTTCTCTTTCTTAATTCAATCTCCTATCAGCATATATATTATTGATTTTGTTTGTCAGGAAAATTCTGGGGTTCAACAATTTTGTTCATTAAGATAACTATTTAGTTGCTAAAGCGTGCTATCTATATAATTATATATCTATATATTGTTTTCCTTAGATGGGTTTAGTTCAAACGAAGTATTTACATGTTGATAGTTACTGGGACGGTTATGTTGTTGTTGTCATCAGGCAAACTTTCTTGCCAAGAATAACGCTTAGCAACATTTGGGAACCAGCTTCAAGAGAATCATGTGGCGGAAATGTTTGGAAAATGTTCCAAAATGCTGTTTCTATTCTCTTTTCCAAGTCAATCCTTCAAGTAAGACTCCTTCGACATCCTTCTCTTGTTTGAATTTTTTGCCTTCATTTATTGTTTAGTTGTTAACAAATATAATTCGTCTTAGCTGTGAATGTTTGACTATGGTTGTGATAATAATTTGAGAGCATCTATTGGTTGTCTTTTTTTTTTTTTGAGAAATCAGAGCACCTATTCTTTTGAATAGTATGTACTGCATGTCTTACCGATTTACTTAACATGCTTTTTATACACTAGTTTTGGTAGTTATGTTCCGCATGAAATGTATGCCTGCTACAACAAAATTAAGAACCCAGCCATAATCCAACATTTGATGAAGTTGGTTATGTGGATTCTTATTGAAAATATATGTTTGATCATTCTATTAGTTTTCTGTGAGTTTTACTTTTCACTCATCTCTTGCAAACAGTCTTCTCTTTTACCCCTTTGTGTGCATATTGTCTTGAATTACTTCCATTCATTTATTGATTAGTTTCTTTTGTTCAGAGTTGCCTTGTATCAAGGAAGTGTGTTCTTTCTGCTTATTCCTGCTAATTTAAACATTTTAGACATATATATTCACATATTTCTTGACTTTCAACTTTAGTAATAAATCAGGAGCCTGCTTTTCAAGAACTGATCCTTCTTTATACTGAAGAAACAAGTCAAAATGAATACAACGGGCAACTAGAGGGTCTGCCGTTGCAAATGAAGATATATGAGAGAATACCTATTCCAGAGCTGCAGGTAAGTACGTTTGAATTTGGGTCTTGTACAAATCTTTTTTCTGTCTTATTTCAATATTCTATGGCAGGCTGGTTATTTATTAATATTATTGATGTTGTTGTTGTTGTTGTTTTTTGTTTGCTAAATGGATGGATTAAGTACTTTAAATTACAATGTAAATTTTTCCTTCAAATTATTCTTCTGCAGGTCATTTTTCCTCACAAAAAGTTGTCTTTCAGGATCCTAGATACAGTATGTTCTTTTTATTTTCCAGTATAATGGTTTCTGTTTGATTTTTTCCGTGTTCTTGTTAATATACATTGTCTTATACATTAAAAGACTAATGTCTCAATATTTTATGTTTGTGCTTTTATTTTTATTTTGCTATGGGGTGATTTTCTAATCTACTAATTTCTTCTCTCATACTTTACTCTCTAGAATAGAAACTATAATCAAGCATGGATTATGCAGACATAATTTTCTGTATTTAAATGAGCCTTGTTGGACATGAGACATCACATGAGTATTCTTGCTTGGAAAAATAAGAGAAGACAGTTTCCTCTCATCACTAAAAGAAAAAAAGAAATGAAAATGTAAATTGTCTTGGGGGAAAACCTGGTAACCTTTTGTAGCTTTGTATGTTCTTCTTTCTATGTTGTCATCTCTATAGGAGAATGCACATACTATCACAATTCTACAAGAACAATAGTCACTATTTTTTGTTATATTATCAAATCATGTATTTTAATTCAAGGGTAGTGATTGGTCCTTTCTATTTGAAGTCCTCTGTGGAGAGATTTTGTAAATTAATCAATTGGAAGTTAGCACCTCAAATCTTTGGAATGCAACTTTGTCTCATGGGTGCATCTAGCCATCACATGTCCATCATAGAATCACTGAAGGCAAAGATGTGATGGTTGCTAGACAGAACTCTATATTGACAAGGATACTTGAAACTTGTTCATAGAGTTTTTCCTTTATGATCAATCGTCCCTTTATGAGGTAACATTGTTTGCATGGTTTGACAGTTTTGCTGACTTAATCAATCTCTGAACACAGGTGCGGTTGGATATTGCAAGCTTATTGGGTTTACTTGCATTCTTTGTTAACTACAAATTTGAGAACATTCTCTCATCTCCGTATGTGTTCTGTTTGTCTATATTTTACGATATTGAGTGATGGAGTATGTTGACTGTATTCTCTTGATGGCTGCTTATGCTTTGTTACGTCAAGAATTTGGGATAAATTTAGCAGCAACCAGAAACATATTTTGTTTAGTTTATATTTATAATTTTCTTTGGAGCAATTTTAATTTTCTCACTTTTGTTAATTAAATAGAATTCCATTAAAGTAATTGATGGAAAAGTAATCTAAAATACTAGTTGAGGTTCAGATGTACCTCTGCATGACCCTAATTGTACATGACTATATGGTAGATGCATGTTGCCATACTGTCTCCCTTCATTCTCACTTTGTTGCTATTTTTTTGTACCTTTTGCTAACAATGATTCTGGCAGTACTCTTTTCACTATTATATTATTATTACTAGAATTTATCCATAGTTTGCTATTTGTTGCTACAGATCTGCTATTCTTCTTGATGTGATTGCTACAAGTGCCCTTCTAATTTATGTTACTCGTGTGGCATTGGGTTACAAACAAACTTGGGATCGCTACCAAGTGAGTCAAACTAAGATCAAGTTCATAATTTTTTATTACCATTTCATTACCTCCCATAGTCCCATTCTCTTCTGCAAAAAGGTTACTCACATGTCAGTTTTGTGTGATATTGGTCAGTGATCACTTTTTCAAGAGAATCACGGGTTTTCTCCCCTGTACACATAGATTGTTGTTGTTTACCAATTTGATATGATATTGTCTTCTTCAAATGAAATTATTGATTTTTTTTTTAATGTGGTTAAATGCATTAATGTCTGCATGGTGTTTCCATTAGGAAGAATGCAAAAAAATTACTGAGACACTACAACATAATTCAAGCTTTTTCAAAATATTTTAAGTTGATATAAAAACTTTCATTCTTGTCATTATATAACCTACCATGATTTTTTCATTCTCCGTGGTAGCGGAGGCATGATGCAACTCAAATTTTGTTCTGACATTAATTATAAATATGTTAACCTTTTCCTTTTCCCACAGTTCGGTGGCAATTTTGAGATCATCCATTGCATGTAGCCTAGCTATGGATTTTTCCTTTTCCTTGGATATCTGCTAGATGTATACATAAGCAACAAAAGCCATGGTAAACTAGTAAAAGTTTTAAAAAATCAATCTTGTGATCAACTAGTGAGGTATTCTACTTATTTTATTAATACTATTTTAGCTTGTGTTCTCAGAGCATTGCCATCAAGTTAAGTTCAAATATCCTAGCAGATATAATATATAGACTGCTTTTAGGTCTTAAAAAAAAGAAGGACTCATCATATGGAGAGCCAATTGTAAGTTAGCATCAACATATAAAAGCTAAAGATAATGTTCATGCTGGCTAAGACAGCTATTGTGTAGGTGGCTATTATCATTCTTGGTTGTTGGAAGATTCATTAGTTCTATTTTAGACTTCAGCACAATATGACTATTAGAATACAAAAACCTTTTTATCTTCTTGCTGTTATAGGTGATGTGTGATATCTATGCTTTGGTGTCATAGGTTTTTATCCTTAAATCTAATGCATTGTGTTTGCTGAATATGTCCTTCCAATCATCTGATTGTTTATCTCCTACTTCAGCTTTTGGTCAACAGGACTCTTTATGAAAAAACTTTAGCAAGTGGTTTCGGATCAGTATACTTTCTTTTAGATGCTTCCCAACAGCAACAGGTAATGCAAAATGAAGGGTTACTTCCCCATTTTGTTTTGATTGTCTTTAACTTTGTTGTTGATGTTATCAAAATTGTTCTGTTCCCTGACAGTATAAAGAAGCGATTTTGGTTTATGCAGTTTTACTCCATTCTAAGAGCAATCAGGTATTTCATTTTCTGGTTTTTTAATATTTGTAACAATTTCTAGAAATGTTGACCTTTTGACTTTCCTGTTGAGTTTTATTATGCTCTTCCATTTATTAGTTGGCAAAGAAAGCTATCGGGAAGAAACATATGGCAAATTAAATAGAAATTTGACTAGAAAAATTGGTAATTGCTCTTGATGCGCTAGTGAAGGTTTCATCAAGAGATGTAAATCAACTATTTGGTTTAGGTTTCTGAAGTATTTCCTGCTATAAATGCCCGTTCATTTCTTCGAGAGTGTCAAGAAGTAAAGAATGGGTGGAAGTTCCATTTTGCAGAAGTGGTTCAAAGTGGTGGGGAAGTTGTACTTCAGGTAAATCATTTCACATGAAGTGAAAAATCACCGAAGTGATTGGGATGGTTGGGTGAAGTGAGAGGAAATGAAATTATATATGTTGCCCTCTCTCCCCCACTCAGATATGAAAATACTGATATGGCTCTTAAATAAAATGAAGGAAGAAAAAAGTGGAGAAAGTGTTACTTTCCTCACTTACTGTAAAATGACCGACGCATATGGGGAGAAGTCAAGCACCTCCACTTGCTGTGAAATGGAAGGGTCATAAGTGTTTTCCTTCAAGAACATTAGCAATTGCCTTCAGTCAGTTAAAGACAACATATGTTTCCCAGATTTTAATCCAAGAATTCATTTGTAGCAATGCACCTAGTGGCTAATTACTGACGATTACTAGATCGAGGCACATCATGTAATGCTCTGTCCAAAACTTTTCAGGTATCCTGCGCTAAAGGTGTGAAAGACGAATGTGAGAAATTTTTGTATGCTAAATTCAAGGAAAAGGTACGCAATATAAGTTTGCCTAGTTATTCTGATATGTAGTGAATTGAAATTTTAGATCAACCATCTACAGATTGAAATGCCTATTGATAAGGCATTGGATACAGTGATGCGATTAGGCCTTGTGATGGAATTCTCAGAACAAGGGAAGATTAAACTAAAGGCCATACCATGTTCCATAGCATATGATAATCTCAGGAAACATTGGGATCACTTGCTAGAGCAAACATGAATCCGCGTTGAAATGTAAGCCTTTCCCTCATTTTTTTTTTTCCATACTCTGTTGGAATTGTTCTTTTGTGCATGATTATGTAATTATGTTCGATCTTTATATATTAAAATGATAGTTTGAAGATGGTGTTGAACATGAAGGATCTATATTGATCATTCACTATTTGAAGAAACATCTGCATTTATTGTCTACTAATACAAGTTCATCTCCAGATTTAGCCTCAATTGGATTAGATCAGAATGTTGGTTTGCATAATAGAGGAGATGGTGCTATTCTTATGAAGGATTTCTCCAGAGGCCTACATTGAGCCCTTTGTGAGTATATTTCCTGTTTTACCTGTTTGAATAACTTCTTGTTTTAAATAGACTGCAAGGTATAAATTGAAGTTTTTTTAAAATAAAATTTTATAAATACCTGTTTATATATTTTCCATGGTTCCATGCCAAGTTATAATAAAACATAAGGCATCTGATGATGGGTGAAACTAATGTTCATTTATGTGGTTCATTTTCCTTTTTTTTAAACTTGTCTGATTTAAGTAATAATAGTTAAGCACAGTATGTTATAGTAGAATTATTGGAATTTTCCAACTGGAATTTTTTCTTTTTTTTCTTTTTAATATTTTGAAGCAGAAAATGTTTGTAGGTTTCAGTTTTATATTTTTTGAAATTTATAATGTCTTAGAATAATTTAGGGGAATAAAAGGAGGATACAGTAGAAACAAAGAAACTATGTAGGAAAAAAATAAACAAAGAAGTCATAATTGACAATATAACAATTAGCGTTAGGTATGTCTTAAAAAATGAAAACTGGAAAATAAGAACCAGACGGAAACTGAAAGGGACATTGATGGAAATGTCAATATTCACGGATGTATTTCTAGAAAATCATACAACCCTAGAAAACCAAGGAAGAGTTACACATATAACCCTAGAAAATCATATAATTGCTTATAGATTCCAATGAAGTACAATTTTTTTAAAAAAAAATTATGAACAAACCATGAGTTGAATTTGAGGGCCTGCTTGGCTAATCCCAGAAATATACCATAATCTATACAATCTGTACAATCTGGTATATTTTAATATTTTTATAAAATTATAACATAATGGTTGTTTGAGTATTTATTTTACATTAAAAAATTATGCTATAATGGGAGAATATGGTGTAAAAAAATATTCCAATCAGACTGGAATATTTTTTTATGTCGAACCAGGTGTGAATCTTTAAATTTTTATTAAAAGAAAAAAAAATGAAATGGCAACTATTCTATAGTAGGAATGGTAATAAAATACATATTTACATGAATGGTTTTCTCTTAAAAGTAATCAAATTAATTTCTCAAATATAGTTTTAACCTTATCCATAAATCTTCAAAACCATCCAATGCACTAGAGTTACAGTCTTCACGAATCAAATAAAGGGTTCAAAACGGAACCCTGTGGTTGATAATACTTGGTTTTCAAGGTTTTGTTTTAATTTGGTCTTATTCCTAATTCATGTAGTACATGATACCAAAAATAACTTGAATAATCAAAAGCAATTATTTTGAAAGATAATGAAAGCCAAGATTTTTCCCCCCTTTTGTTTTCTATATAACATAAGGACAAACAATAATATTAGTATATTTCAAAGTCGACATTATGATGCGCATAAGAGAAGGAAATTTAACTTGCAAATGGCCTTATTTTCCACATTGACCTTTCTTATTTCTATTGTGTCTCTCAAGACCAAGCCTAACCACACTCCTCTCATCTTGTTTAAAAAAATCTTGTCATCAATTATTGATTGTTGGGTCTCTATTAGAGTTTTTCATAAATAATAAGAGTTTCGAATCGTGGGTGAGAACATATTTTTTGGAGTGTGAGTAGTAGTTGTGTGCAGTGATCCTAATGCTCATGTGTGCACAAAATCACCCCACCCCTATTTGCTCCCGATGAAAGTTTGTGCACGCCCTGCCTTTCTTTAGCAGGCTAGCCGTTCATCTCGGCAATATATATATATCTTGTAAAAAAATTACCCCAAGCCTAACCACACCCCTCTCATCTTGTTTTAAAAAAATCTACACACAACCCTAACCACACTCCTCTCTATGTTGATTTGGACTGTTTGATGTTAAATTAAAAAAATATATTTTTTTCATTTATTGCTTGTTTGATTTGATGACTTCTATCCCTCAAGTTTTCGCTAATGACCTTATATATATATATTTTTTGTGGATAGATATTAAGTCAAATTGAGATAAGAAAAATCTATTGATAGAAATAAAAATGAGTTTCTTTTGTCCCAGCTAAAATACATATTTTTGCAAAAATAAAACAAACTATGTTAAATTGTTTGAATTAAGGAAAAAT